>NC_141534.1:172602500-172832500 GCF_021556685.1 Rattus norvegicus | reverse complement strand
TTTTAATTATAGCTAAAAATATTGGATAGTGTGTAAGTACCACATCTTCATTCCATTTGTTGGTTGAAGAATTTTTAGGCTGTTTCTCTTTCCTAGCTATTGTGAACACAGCAGCAATGAACACGGCCAAGCAAGTACTGTGGAGTAGGAGTCAAGTCCTCCAAGTGGACGTGGAGTCTCACTCTGGTCAGTGCTTAGAGAGTGGACGTGGAGTCTCACTCTGGTCAGTACTTAGAGAGTGGACATGGAGTACATACAACGAGGAGAAATATAGCTGAGTCATAGGGTAGATTCCTTTCTGGCTCCTTGAGGATTCTCCACACTGATTTCCAGAATGATTGGGCCATTTTTGCAATTCCAACAACAGCAAATCAAAGTCCTCTTTCTTCATGATTTATTTTTAGCTTCTTGAAGATTTTCCACACTGGTTTTCAGAATGGCTAGACCAGTTTGCAATCCCACAGTCAGTGAGAATTCTCCTCTCCCCATATCCTCACTACCATGCACTTGTTGCAACTTGGTTTGTTAATCTTTGTCACGCAGACTAGGGTAAGATGAAATCTCAAAGTTGGATGTTGTTGTTGTCGTTGTTGTTGTTTTAAATTTGTTTCTTTCATCTTTGAGATTATAATACAATTACATGATTTCCTCCTCTTTCCTTCCTTAAATTTTCCCATGTATCTATCCCTCCTTGCTCTTTTTCAAATTCATGGCCTCCTTTTCATTGCTGTTACATATAATAATCAAAGATATTTTGAGTTTCCCCAATTGTCAGAGATAATGAACATTTTGGGGAATAGTTCTTAGTCATTCTATTTCTTCTTTTGAGAACTCTCTGCTCATGCCCCAAGCCCATTTTTTGAATGAGTCATCTGTTTTATTGACTCAGATATATACTTTATAAAAGGATGGTATAATTGTGGCAGAAGGGAAAGTGTCCCCCTGAATAATCATGCTATGCAACAGAACAAATAGAAAGACAATTTATTGGTTGGGGAGGGAAGGGGACAAGGATAGAAAGAGAGAAGAGGGAGAGAGGGAAAAAGAAAGAGGCCAGCAAGGAACTAATGAGGAGAGAGAGAGAGAGAGAGAGAGAGAGAGAGAGAGAGAGAGAGAATAAAAAATGGAGAGAGAGAGCTGGAGTAGCCGAGTAGTCCCCCTTATACACTTATACACCTGGACATGTGAGGATGTAAGCTGTTGCAAGATTGCTGGTGCTAGGTTCCTGGGACAAGTCTAGTGAAATTGTCTGTAAGCCAATAAGATGTATAGCTGGCAAACATTCTCTCACATTCTGTAGGCTTCCTCTTCACCTGATTGTTTCTTTAGCTGTGCAAAATCATTTTAGTTTTATGAGGTCCTACATACTAGTTGCTGTCATGTTGGACAAATGAAGTCCTATTTAGAAACTGAGGGTTGGGGAGGGTGTGTGGAGGAGTGGATTGTCAGGCTCACCTGACAAAACCCTGGAGGATTGCAAGATCTGGCTGGGTGGAAAGGTTGGATGTGGAGTAAGAGGAGCCTATGGGTCAGGGACAGGCAAAGAAGGGTCTAGTGGAAGCCTAAAGATCAGTTGTGACATTTAAGTGGCCAGACTAAACCAGGGCACAGGATATGGGACCCAGGCTACATCAAGGGGTAGGGAGTGTAGAGAAGAGCAGAACTCACCCTAATCAATCCTGTAGAAGAATGTGCAAGATCTGACTGGACAGAGGTTGGATCTCATGCCCAGCTATTTACAGGGGGGTTGGATATTTAAATTGAGGTCCTAATGCTCATTCCTATGAAGCAATGCATGGGCTCTTGTTTGCCGCCCCTGTCCCTCTAGCTCTCAAGCTCCCCTCTAGCTCTCAAGCTCTGACCTAAGAATCTATAACTCCTCTCTAGAACTCACCCTTTGTGGTCCATAAATATCATTATTTGAATTCAAGAGCCCAAGAACAATTGTCTCAGGGTGGCACTGATAGCTATCAAGTTCTCTAGGATCCTAACATCCCCTCCCCAGCTAATCCCAGAGAAGTTCTGTATTTTACTTCTGTCAAACTCAAAAATACCCCTACAATTTCCCATATCACAACTTTTCAAATAAGTCTCCTCATCAAAGGCCTATTGTCCTTCTTGAATTCTGAACCTGAGACTTTACAAGGATTATGATTTAGAAAATAGTTTGAGTTATGTATTAGTCGGATAGAGTTCTCTAAAGCAGTGTGTGTGTGTGTGTGTGTGTTGTTGTTGTTGTTGTTGTTGTTGTTGCTGCTGCTGCTGTCATTGTTGTGGTTGTTGTTGGGGGGGATTTATTAGAATGGCCTACAGGTTGTGATCCAGTAGTCCAACAGTGGCTGTCTACCAACAGAAGGTCCAAGAATCCAGCAGTTGTTGTTCAGTCCACACAGCTAGATGTCTCAGCTGGTCTCCAGTATATATCCAAATCCTAAAGAAATAGCCTATAATGACAGTGAAGGAATAGACTTACCAGCTAGAGTAAAAGTAAAGAGGCAAAGAGCAAGCTTCCTTACGCCATGTCCTTTACATAGGCTCCCAACAAAAGGTATGGCTCAGATAATGGTGGATCTTCCCACTTCAAAAGAGCTGTATTTAAAGATGCATCTTCCCATCTCAAAAGATCTGATTAAAAGTGGGTCTTCCCATTTCAAATTATTTAAATTTAAAAATCTTTGAAGTTGTAACCAGTTGCTTGGGTTTTAGCTAATTCCAGATGTAGTCAAGGTTGGGGATTTAGCTCAGCGGTAGAGCGCTTGCCTAGGAAGCGCAAGGCCCTGGGTTCGGTCCCCAGCTCTGAAAAAAAGAACCAAAAAAAAAAAAAGATTGACAGATGTAGTCAAATTGACAGCCAAGAATAGCCACCTTAGGCTATATGGTGACATCCTGCCTTTTAAACAAAATGTTCTTGAATTTACACACTTGAGAATATTCTAAATTTCCTTTTGTTATTTCTAGTTTCAATCCATTATGATCAGAGAAGGAGATCCTTTATACTTCAGTCTTTTAATATTTATTGATATTATCTTATGTTTACCATATGGAAAATGTGCCCTATGGAAAAATGAGTATCTTGTTCTAGGGGGGAGCATTATGTATACATTCACATATATTCATATACTGGATTATAGTGTTGTTCCAGTCCTCTATTTCCTTATTAATTTTCTATAGCATCATATTCTGTATTGAAATTGCCACTTATTATTATAGAACTCTCCAATTATTTCTTTGCTCCTACCCTAACAAGAGATAAGATATTCTAAAGAAACTTGAGCTTGAGTCTTCGGCTACCATGCTACTGCAAAAAGGGACCTCCTCCCCCAAGAACTGAAATTTTCTCAGGAGTTCATGGTGAGGAAAAGGAAAGTCTGAAGTTCTTCTAGTGCCAATAGAAGAAGAATTAGCCTCCCAGGAATAGATTCCACACTGTTCTGACAACCTATTAGATTACTTTGCAGGACAAAATGGAACCAAGGCAACAGATAAAGGGGCAGGACCATATTTTGTAAAGACTTTCCTATGCCTATAGGTCATCTGTATGGAATCTTTTAAAAGTTACATTCATAGCAGAGGATGGCATTGTCCAGCATCAATAGGAGGAAAAGTCCTTGGTCCTGTGAAGGCTTGTTTCCCCAGTGTAGAGTAATGCCAGGGTGTTGAGGGTGGAGTGGGTGGGTGGGAAGAAGAGCATCCTCATAGAAGCAGGGGCAGGGGGTATTGGAGAGGGAAGAAAGAGGACAACAGTTGAAATGTAAATACATAAAATTTCCAAGAAAAAATAAAATTTTAAAAAAGTTACATCCATTTATTGAATTTATTGGTTTTCTGTATATGTTCTGTGTGTCACGGCATACAAATGGAAGTCAGAGGGCAGCTTGCAAAGATTACAGGACTGAACTCAAGTCATCAGGCTTAGCAACAATAACCTTTACATGTCAAGCCATCTTGCTGGCCCTTGTATTCATTGTATTGAGAAATGTCTACTTAGGTCTATTGCCCAATTTTTTATGAGACAAAAAGAGAGATGTATGTAGGCATGCACATTGTAAAGGTAGAGAGACAACTCAGGAAATAGTCCTCTTAGTGTAGATCCTAGAGATTAAATTCAGATCCTCGGGGATAGTAACAAAGACCCTTAGTCACTGAGCCATCTCACAGGCCTCCTATTGTCTACTTTTGAATCATATTTTTGCTTTTACCATTGAATTTTTTTTAGTTCTCTATATACTTTAGATACTAATGCTTATTAGGCATTATCATTTTCAACTATTTTCTAACCTATTGTCAGTTTACTTCTTAGGTAATTTCTGGATATTAGTCCTACTCTCAGAATACATGTGGCTTTCTAAATTCCTATGACAAGGGGCTTTTGCATCCTGCTTCATCATAAAAATCTCTCTCCCCAGTCTTTTTTAGGTTTCTAGAATGTCTGTGGTTTTCTTTACAATTCCTTTTTAGGTAGAAATGAGTTGTTCTTTTCCATTCAAATACATTAGAAGCTATCCTCCACATAGTAATTTTTATTTTGTGTATTTATTTATTGTTTCTGAGATAGCTCTACACTAGAGGTAAATATCTGTTGTTCTCTCTAGAATCAGAGATCAAGATCCACAATAGAAACACAGGCTATCTTCAAGACTTTGCTGAGCAAAGGAAGGTAATCCAATTCCACAATACTCCCTAACCATTTTAAGCTGCCTTTTTCATCTAAGCTGATCTGAAAACTCACTATGTAGCCCAGACTAGCTTTTTATTTGTTATTTTGAGCAGTAGTTTCTGTCTGGTTGTTAATTTGTACTTTGGAGTTTTTGAGATAGATTATCTGTGAATAAGGACACTTTTACTTATTCCTTTGTAATATATGTACCTTTTATTTTTCCTTTTCTCAGAATAGGATTCCCAGAAAATTGGGATTTGATGAGTACTGTGATGGCTGAAGAAAAAGGGACCAGTGTCTCATTAAATTAGCTCCTCTCCTTCCAGAATAATTATGGAAATGTTTTAACCATTATTGATGTTATACACCTTTTCTATCAGGCATTCTTTGATATCTAGTAAACTCTTTGAGATTTTACATTTGTTCTCCGTTTATTTACTTATTTATTTATTATATTAATATGTATGTGTTCATGTGGGCATGGGTGTTTTAAAGCACATATATGAAGGAATGGAACCTGGGTTGTCAACCTTGTTACCAGGTGCCCTTATCCACTGATCCCTCTCATCTTAGAATTTTATCAACTTATTTTATGTGTCTACATTAAAAGGTTGGCCACAATGGCTGAGTACACCATAAAAGTTCATATTCAAATTTTACAACATAGAGAATTCAGAAAGAACAAGATGAAAATAAGAATGTGTCTTAACCCTTATGTTGTATTAACAGAATACCTGAGATACTATATATCATTTCTGATTTAAATACATAATTTGTAAGGCATGGAGAATAGCAGTAGAATTTTTCATGAATTAAAAGGGAGAATAAAGAGTAAAGGGATTGACATAAACCAAGTTAATAATGCATCTAAAAGTCAAGAGTGAAAAGTAACATAGTGAGACTATAAATAAATTGGCTTGCAATTCTGGAGATAGGGAAGTCTAAGGTAAAGGCACTGCTAGACGGTCAATAACTTCTTGCTACTTCATCACATGAAGGTGGAGAAGTAAAAGAGTAAAGAGAGGCTGAACTTGCCCAGGAACACAGTCACTAACTCCATACGTAATGGATAGCTCTCACACTTTACTCTTCACTTCTTATTACTATTAGAATGGCAATTGAATCTCATTTTTTCAATCATTTTGTAGAATAGAATTTGGGGTCTACAGCTAGAACACCTTGAACATGCTTGATCTCATCTGAAAAACAGAATTAACTTCTCTCGTACTAATTTCGTTATCAAATGGCTGTTGGACTCTTTCATTTTCTCTCTTAAATATATTTTCTTATTCTTTACACAGGTAGACTAAGAATTTTTTAAACCTCTAAATTCTGCTTTTCCTTAAATTGTGTCTTTAAATCACTTCTCTTTTTACTTTTGAATATATGGAGTTTAAAGGGAGCCATGAAGCACACTATTGCTTAGATATCTCTCCAGCCATATATTCTAACTCATCACTCTTAGATTGTGATTTCATAAGCCAACATGGACACAATTCAATTAAATTCCTTTCCATTATAGACCAAGGAGATCCCTACCTCTAATTTTCTGTCTTAGAGTTTTACGGCTATGAAGAGACACCATTTACAAGGCAAGTCACAAAGGACAACATTTAATTGGGCTGGCTTACAGATTCAGAGTTTCTCCATCATCATGAAGGTGGAGCAGGGCATCATCTAAGCAGGAATGATGCAGGCAAAGTTGAGAGTTCTATTATCTTCATCTGAAGGCTGCTAGTAAAATACTGACTTCCAGGCAGCTAGGATGAGGGTCTTAAAACCCACGCCCACAGTGACACACCTACTCCAACAAGACCACACCTCCAAATAGTGCCACTCCCTGGGACAAGTATATTCAAACCATGACACATTCCAATATTGTTTTCTTATTTTTGTCCAAGCCCCTCATGAGAATTACTTTAACTAACCACATTCTGATCCTAATATTTAGGTAATCTCTAAAAAAATTTCAGACTTACCTTGTAAATCTTTCCTTCTGAGCCATCACCAGAATTGCCTCTGTACTCTTACTCATGTAAATATAAGCTTTCATAGCCTGTGCATCCAATTCCTTTCAGCCTCTATTGTCCAACTCCAGGGTTATCTGTAAAATTTGACATCTCTGTCACAACAACAACCCACTTTCCACTTCTCTGGTATCAATTTTGTCTTCATCCCTCCTAGATTGTTGTAACAGGTTACTTTAATCCAGCCCGGAGTTAGGAAGTTCAATATCAGGGAGCCAGCCAGCATCGGGATACAAATGAAGCAAATGAAGCTAAACTTGCTCTTTTACAACAGCATTAATCTCATCTTCAAAAGTATGACATTTTGTCAGTCATGACAATATGCACCTTTAATCCCACAGCCCAGGAGGCAGAATCTCTGAATTCAAAGTCAGGTTGATCTTCATAACTAGTTCCAGACAAGCCACAGTGGCATAGTGAGACCATATCTTAAAAATGAATAAATCTCACATCTTAATAATGTATAATGGCAGATAAATTTAATGTGATCTTAAGGGAGGACAAAAGTCAAATCATAGCAAATAGGTTAACTATGATTGCAATGCAAAAGAAACATGAAAAAAGGCAAAATCTAAAGGAGACATGCCAGGGGAGTACAAAATAAAATGAGATTGAAGTAAGATTTAAGAGAGCAGATTAAGTATTAGTAGTACACTAAATTCATACTTAGGGAAAAAAGAAATAAATAGAACACTTGCTGGCCTGGACATATGGTAGTATAATTCAGTAGGACAAAAATGATAGGAGTCAAGGAAACTTGAATAAGTATAAATGAAGCATGAAGTCTTATCTCACTGAATGATTTAGAGGCAATAAGGGAGAGATTTCCATAAAATTGATAAAATATTGGACACAGAGGAGTATTTGTGCTATATATGTAGGTGCAGATGCCATTAGTAAATAGTCTTCATATGTTCAAAGATGATATTAACAAAATAAGAATAATGAATAAGAGTTAATGAAAGAAAACAAATTGGTAGTATATGTAATGCCAGGAGAAGAATTCAATATTATGAAATGACCTACAAAAACATAACAAAGCCAGGCATGGTGATGCACACTGGTAATCCCAGCACTCAGGAGGCCAAGATGAAAAAGAAAAAAAAACAACAACAAAGTTAGAGTCCATCCTAAGCTAAATAACAAGCTCTGGGGCCAGCCTGAGCTACAAAGTAAAACCCTGAAGAGAAAGAAAAAGGTGACAAAGAAATAGGAATGGAACAAGCCAACACAAAAATTAATAAGGAAAACATAATCACCTGATAATATCACTTGTTTTTAAAAGCATCAACCAAGCAAACTCATGAATTTAATCAAATACTATCCTTCACATTAATTCCCTCAAAGCAATTTATTCTGTGAAAGAGAACGTTTAAAAATCAGGCAAAGTGTGAGGCAATGGTGGTAGACACCTTTACTACCAGCACTCAGGAGCAGAAGAAAGCAGATCTTCAAGTTCAGGACCAGTCTGGTATACAGAGTGAATTCCAGAACAACCATAGCTACACAAAGAAACCCTGTCTTGAAAAAAAATGACATCAGGCAAAGTGGCAACTCATCATAGTATCCAACAAAACATGTCACACACACACACACACACACACACACACACACACACACACACAAAGAGAGAGAGAGAAAGAGAGAGAGAGAAGGAGAGAGAGAGAAAGAGAGAGAGAGAGAGAGAGAGAGAGAGAGAGAGAGAGAGACTTGTTTTAAAATACACTTGAACAATTACAGGAGACAAAAAGACTAAGAGAGTTGAAACATTAGTAATTCACTTTTCAGACCACACAGCTGACACTTCCTAAGGTCAAGACACAGACAAAACTAACTACAATCTGTTCCTTACAGAGCCATGGCATCAGCAAAGTACATCCCTGATGAGCCTCAGCTAAGAAGCAAAAGGAGGCACGATCTCCAGGAGATGCTGACAGAAGTGGGACTGTCTGTTGACTACTGGCTGCCTAAGCTTCAGGAAGACCTGGGTGTGACCTCTGCTCAGGCTTTACAATATTTAGACAAAAGAGACCTCCAGAAGCTGAAGTCCCAGACACAACAAACATGGGAGAAAAGGGCTCTGGAGAGGCTGCTTGACCTCTCACACCCAAATAGTGTTGCAGAGCTGCACGAGACACCAGAGGAGATGATAAAGACCAGGCAGAGGCAGGCAGGACAGGCACTGCACGCTCTGAAAGCCTTGCAGTCAGAAGGGAAGTGCAGAGAAGAAGAGGCAGTGAGGAGAAGAGAAGCAGAGCTGAGGCAAGCAATGGAGATCCCTGAGGAGTGTTGGCCAGTGGCTGAAGTGTCCCTAAAAGACATCACTGAGATAATGGAGAAACATCTCAGTCACATGGAACAGACCTTGGCTCTCAGTCAAAACCTCTCAGATGGAGACCTGGTAAGATGGGCATCTGGAGGGCTGGCCCTGCAGGGAATTTATAAGAGCAGCCACCAAAAAAGCCTGATTCAGAAGAGAGAAGAGCTACTCAGTGTCCCTAAGCAGTTCTCACTTGTTGGCCCAGAACGTGGCATGTGGATAGAAACAAAGGAATTTTCATCTTTTCAAGAACAAGCCACATTTACACACACTATAGAGATGCTGGGTTTCAGCCCAAACTCCTTGGTTAAAGGCGAAGGTTGGGGACTTAGTCTAGAAGCTGGTATGGGTCAAAACAAACAAACAGAAACTGACGATACCCACAAATCACATTCAGAGCAATCTTATTTCTGCTCAGCCAAGTTCAGCTATGTCCCATTGGCCACCTGCCATTTTCACATCAATTATCTTCAGCTCTCCAAGGCTGCTCTCCAGGAACTAAAAAGTATTGAAGAGCTCCTGGAACAGACTACACACCCAGATGGATTCCCCTTACTGAGGCACAGGACTGAAAACTTTTTCCACAGGTTTGGCTCTCATGCTAACCAAGGTCCACTGCACCTGGGGGGAATCTACTGCTGGAAAGCCATTTCAGAAGGTTTCAAAAGTGAGCAATTGGATGATGTAAAGAAGCAAGCAGAAGAGTCTTTGAATATGTACATAAAAGGCAGCTATAGTGGCTTCGGAGTTAAAGTTGGTGCAAGTGTAAATATGCCAGACTCACATTCAAAAACAGCATCTCACAGTACAACTCATGAGAACCTGAAAACCAAGGTGCAACTATCTGTAGCACAGACAGGTGGACCAGCAAAAGCAGATGGAATTGTCCAGTGGACAGCTGGTCTTGTAGCTAGCAATCAAACCTGGTCTGTCATTGATAGGGGACTCCAATTGGTACCTATTTGGGACATCATCCTGTCCAGTCACAGGACTGATTTTAAGGACGCCCTTCAAGTGGCTAACTGCCTAAAAGACAACTACACTGCTCTGACTGGACTCGCTGCCCAGATTCAAGAAGGAGAAGAATTTCTTACTGCTAGAGAAGAAGCTAGACTTTTCCTAGAGGATGTGAAATGCTGGGAGGTTTCTGATCCTGAAGAACAGCTTAATACATTAATACATTTTATGCAAACATTGAGTCAAAAAATAAAAAGTTATACCATTTGGATTAATACATGCCTCACAGATTGGGATCTGCAGAATTTTCTAATAAACATTGTCAACTTCTGCAAAAATTCACCCACTTATAAAACTCAGTTTATTAAATCTCAGTTGGGCAGCCTCCTAGAACCTCATGTCTACAAAGTGACAAACTTTCCTCAGGCACAATCCATCATACAGTGGATCAATCAGTCAGAGTCAGAGGAAGAGCAAGTCAAAATCACCTCATTTTCTGAATTCATTAAGACATTAAAGAACACTCACACAACCCTGATGGAGATAAATTTCAAAAGTGAGTCTCCAGAAACAGTGGAAGAAGCAAAAAGAACGGCTACATATGAGGTCACCACAGCCCTCAGCTCCTTCATGAAGTACCTCAGAGAAACAGAGCAGCCAGACATGCAGCTGCTGGTACTCACCATTGCAGCTGGTGCAGGCTATCAGTTGGTAAACAGCATTTTTCAGCATCTTCTAGGGTGTAATGAGTTAAACTTCCTCGTGGATCAAATGCAAAGTAATCAACACAAATACCAAGAGCTTAAAAATATTTGCAATTACAGAGCCCAGGCATTCCTGGTGCTCACAGCTCTAAGAACCACAGTTGAAATCACAGATATTTCTACAGATGATAAAGAACAACGTTTGACATTAATAAAACAACATATGGGAAAACTGTTGTCTGAAGAAGTTGCACATATTCTTACAAAACATGGAGCACATCATGACTGGGAAAATCTGGAGAATGATTTGAGATTACTCATTGATGGGGACTATAAAGCCACCACCCCGCCTTTAGAAATGGATGAGGTAAAAAAACAATTGCAAAGTCTCTGCCATGAAAAGAAGCAGACTTATAAACAACAAAGTAATGACAACAACACAAAGGAAATGATAGAAAATGGACCTTTCCTAGATTTACTCCAACGGCTAGGCCTAGACCATTACTACCCAAAAAGAATGAGCAGAGCTGACTTCCATCTGCTCTACAAGACCTCTGTGTACAATTCACAGCCGAGATCTGAAAAGGAACTTCCATTTTATTTCCTACAAAAGCTACTGATGTTGGATTATGGGTTGAGACATCTTGTCTTCAAAAATGATGAAAACATAAAAAAACAGATCTCCATAGGTTCCGACGATTACGAAAATGAAGATTTTGATCCATATGAAGATGTCATTAAAGACAATGATAGTCTTAGCTATCCTTCGGCCACTGAGTCCTGGCCCCATATTCACCCAATGGATATCCAGATGGCCATTTTTCATTGTGCAGATGATCTTACCAAGCAATATATTTTGTCCAAACTTTCCATTTGTCAATATGCACTTCCCCTTGTGGTGCCAAATCCCAACAATTCTCAGATTGAATTTTATCTCTGGTCTCTCAGACAAATTAGGAAGAGTTGGCAAGAATCAAGTGAATCACTACAAGACCAGAGCTACAGTCACAAGAATCAGCAGATATGTCGAGTCTCTACCCCTATCGTGTCCTTCATTAGAGTAGGAAATGGCCTCTCTGCTTCCAAATCTCAGATCATGAACTCTCTCCTCAGTAAACGTAAACATGATGTGTTTTTTCACAGACACTGTAGAGGAAGCAACAAAAACTGCCTCATGATGGAGGGAGTGGTGGAAATCTGCTGGTTCTGTCCTGCAGGCCAAGGTGAGGACATATTTGACAAGTGTCTGACCTTCACCAATCTTCATGGAGATGCCAAGGAACATTGCCAACAACTCACCTTCCTGCAAGATGTCTCTTCTCTCATTGTGATCCTCATGTCAGCTTCTGATAACAATAAAGAAAACCAAAACTTTGTCAGACACCTCTGTCAGTCACCAAGACCCTTGATCTGCTTGATTGATGACAAAGAAAAAGTCATAGCAAATAATTCTGGTAAAAGAATGAGAATTGGCATCAAGAATAGAAATGAGGCAGAATTAACAGAGGAGCTCACAAATGCCATCAAACATTTTCTAGAGCTCTCTAATACTGCTCTCAGTTTAGAGGACTGTTCACAGATAGCTAGAAAACAAGGATTCCTTATTGATGAAGACCAGAGGGACTGCAAGGAAGCCAAAGAAAAGGCACAGACCATAATGGCCCTCCTGGAGGAATGCAAGTTATCTCAGACAAAAGAAAATTTACTACCCCTACAGGGACAACTTTGGCACCTTTGGTGTAAGAAAGACAAAGAATTCTATCATCTGAGAGAAAAGGGGAATAGGAGCATTGAACAACACAAGAGTGAGATTGAGACAGACAAAAGAACAATTCGACGTCGGCAATTGGAAAAAGCCTTTCCCCTCAATGATTTGATGCGCTCTGTTCTTCAACTCCTCCAAGAATATTCAGAAACCCATAACAATCTCTACTTTTTGCAGTGGCTGACTCTGTTTTTTGACAACCTGACTATAGAACACCTGGAAAAGTTGCACGAAAAGCAGAGATCTTTGTGGTTAATGGTGCAAAGAGAAAAGCAAAGAGCACAGAAGAGCAACTCCCTGACACTCTGGCAGAAGCAGATAGAAGCCATCTCCATGGAGATTCATGACTGTACTTTAGGAACTGAGCATCTTCTCCGAGAAGTTGGCCAGATCTATGAAGCTCTGGAAGAAACTTCTTCCTCTAGAGAGAAATTTTTTCTCTGCCTCCCTCAAATTGCTGCAGATCTGATGATAGCTGGGGTTCCCATTGAGCTGATGGATGGGGATGCGTCTTATGTCCCTCTAAAGTGGTTAGCAGCTATTTTTGACAAGATCTCAGAGAAAGTTGGAGACAAAAGGCTGTTTGTTCTCTCTGTCCTTGGCCTGCAGAGCTCAGGGAAGTCTACCCTGCTGAATGCCCTGTTTGGCCTACAGTTCACAGTCAGTGCAGGCAGGTGTACCAAGGGGGCCTACATGCAACTTCTGAAGGTGGAAGAGACATTCACAGAAGAACTTGGCTTTGACTTTGTGCTTGTTGTAGATACAGAAGGACTTCGGGCTCCAGAACTAAACAATAAATCCCAAAATTGGGACAATGAGTTGGCAACCTTTGTGATTGGCCTTGGAAACTTGACTCTGATCAATATTTTTGGGGAGAATCCCTCGGAGATGCAAGACATCCTACAAATAGCTGTTCAAGCATTTCTAAGGATGAAACAAGTGAAAATCTCCCCCAGTTGCCTCTTTGTCCATCAAAATGTGGGAGAAGTTACAGCAAAAGACCAAAATATGGAAGGACGCAGGTGTTTAGAGCAGAGACTGGATGAAATGGCAGTAACAGCTGCAGAACAAGAAGAGTGCTCAAATGTATCCCACTTCAATGACGTCATTAAGTTTGATGTCAATAATCATGTCTACTACTTTGCTCACCTATGGGATGGCAATCCCCCAATGGCCCCTCCCAATCCTCGTTATAGTCACAATGTTCAAGAACTAAAGAATAGAATTATTTTGACTGCCAAACAGGAACCCAGAGGTAGTATCATGAAGATATCAGATGTCAAATTTCGAGTTCAAGATTTGTGGAAAGCCCTAGTCAATGAGAACTTTATTTTCAGCTTCAGGAACACCAGAGAGATCATGGCCATGAGCAAGCTGGAAACCATGTATAACCATTGGACCTGGGAGCTGAGGAGTCACATGCTCGACTTTCAGAACCAGCTAATCAATCAGATTCAGAATGGAAAAGTTCAAGCACTCAAAACAAGCATATTTGAGGCTCCAGTCACAGAAAAGTATATGGCAATTAAGCAAGAACTTGAAAAATATTTCAGTGAAGACCCAGACAATGAAATACTAGTTCAATGGAAATCAAATTTTGAAAATAAACTAATAATCCTTAAAGAGGCACTTATTTCAGACACCAGAAGGAAAGCCAATGAACTTATTCATTTAAAAAAGAATCAAGAAAGGCTGGACAAGAAAAAATCAAGTTATGAAAATGAATTGTTGGAAAGAAGCAGAAAGTTGGCTTTAACTGTAAAGGGTAAAGAATTAAATGAAGAAGAATTACATGAAAAATTCAATCAACTTTGGAAAAAATGGGTCTGTGAGGTGTCCTTAGATCTTCCTCCAGTCATAGAACCTGACATTGACACAGATTCTGAAAACATCCTCTGGGAGTATTTCCAAAAGGAGATAAACATGGTGGACATACTAATGAGATATTCTGAAGACAAATTTCAAATAAATTATGATGAGCATGTAAAAATGAGTAAGAAGTATAACTTCATGACTAGGACATTAAAGGTCTGTGATAGGGTATCTATTAATATGACTACTGAAAATATTATTACAAGATTTAATGAAACTATCAACAATATTCATAAGCAACAGTGTGATTATAATTCAAGTTATTTCCATGAAATTCTGAGAATAATAGAAGAAGAAGTAAAATCTGCACATACTGAGGAAAGATATACATTTACAAGCAAATACATCATTGACTTGTCTTTATGCTTATTCCAAAGAGCATCTAAGAATTTTAAGGAAATGCACAAGGCATTCAAGAGTGCGAATGACCCTGTGAACTATCTGGAGAGAAAGAAAGATGATTTCTTTATGAGTTTTAAGATCTCCTGCCAAGGTGCCACCTCCATCAAAACATTTGTTGATTTTCTTTGGCACAAGCTCACTCCTGCTATCTCTGCCACCATAAGGGGGAAAATGGTCATTAAAATAGCTGGAGACATGCGATCTAGCTGCCCTGAATTCAATGGAAACAGGGCTAATTTGGAGAAACATATTCTCATTTCTCTGGCAGAAGAAGAAAACTTTGATAATTACTGGCAGTACCTTCATTATACGAAATCTTTTTTTAGCAGCTATATTGAAAACCATATTAAACAATACTGTTCAGATGAAGGAAGTAAAAAAATAAAGACTTTTTTAAAAATAAGTTTAGGTGACATCAAGAATGCCATCCTGTCTGCCATTCATGAGTCCACATCAGTGGCTAAAGATAAAGGCAGCACTGCATCTGGCTGGCTGGATTTGTTCTGTGACCATCTAGGGAGCAACCTGGTCTTCCCAAGGAGAGACCTGGTAAGCATCGAGCACCAGGAGATAACAGACACTGAGTTTCTCAAAGAAGCCATGAGCACAGCTTTGGATCCTGCAATGAGGAAAGTAGAAGAGGACTGTTCAAGTAAGCAAATGGATGAAATGGTCCCTGACATTGAGAAAATTCTCTCTGAACATCTCTGTGGCTGCTGGAAACAGTGTCCTTTGTGTAATGCAATTTGTACAAACACCATTCCCCAACATGAAGGAGACCACAGTGTGCCATTCCACCGTCCTCAGGCTGTCAATGGTTGGCATAAGCATAAAACAGACCACTTTGTCATTGACTGTTGTACCAGTTCAGTAGCAAGTGACCGCTTCATGCTTTTGGGAAATAACCGGGAAATCCCATATAAGAACTACCGACAGGCAGGAGGGGATTATGCCACATGGAGCATCGCCCCAGATTCATCCACCCAGTCATACTGGAAATGGTTTGTCTCACACTTCAGATCAAAACTAGAGGAAAAATACCAGAAAAAATTTACAGATACAGGTGAAATCCCAGAGGCATGGGCCAAAATCACAAAGGAGGATGTGCTAAATGACTTGAAAGAACAATAATATTCAATAAGTAGCCCAATATCAGAAAGAGTCACAGCACACCTAAATAATTGTAAAACTCCTCCTACTAACAAGAGTCTCCAATATTTCCATTCTTTTTATTTTATTTTATTTTTTTTATTAACGTGAGTATTTCTTATTTACATTTCGAGTGTTATTCCCTTTCCCGGTTTCCGGGCAAACAACCCCCTATCTCCTCCCCCTCCCCTTCTTTATGGGTGTTCCCGCCCCACCCTCCCGCCATGGCCGCCCTCCCCCCAACAATCACGTTCACTGGGGATTCAGTCTTAGCAGGATCAAGGGCTTCCCCTTCCACTGGTGATCTTACTAGGATATTCATTGCTACCTATGAGGTCAGAGTCCAGGGTCAGTCCATGTATAGTCTTTAGGTCCCTAGAAGCTCTAGTTGCTTGGCATTGTTGTTCATAAGGGGTCTCGAGCCCCTTCAAGCTCTTCCAGTTCTTTCTCTGATTCCTTCAACAGGGGTCCCGTTCTCAGTTCAGTGGTTTGCTGCTGGCATTCGCCTCTGTATTTGCTGTATTCTGGCTGTGTCTCTCAGGAGAGATCTACATCCGGCTCCTGTCGGCCTGCACTTCTTTGCTTCATCCATTTGTCTAATTGGATGGCTGTATATGTATGGGCCACATGTGGGGCAGGCTCTGAATGGGTGTTCCTTCTATGTCTGTTTTAATCTTTGCCTCTCTATTCCTTGCCAAGGGTATTCTTGTTCCCCTTTTAAAGAAGGAGTGAAGCATTCACATTTTGATCATCTGTCTTGAGTTTCATGTGTTCTAGGCATCTAGGGTAATTCAAGCATGTGGGCTAATAGCCACTTATCAATGAGTATATACCATGTGTGTTTTTCTGTGATTGGGTTACCTCACTGGGGATGATATTTTCCAGTTCCAACCATTTGTCTATGAATTTCATAAAGTCATTGTTTTGATAGCTGAGTAATATTCCATTGTGTAGATGTACCACATTTTCTGTATCCATTCCTCTGTTGAAGGGCATCTGGGTTCTTTCCAGCTTCTGGTTATTATAAATAAGGCTGCTATGAATATAGTGGAGCACGTGTTTTTTTATATGTTGGGGCATCTTGTGGGTATATGCCCAAGAGAGGTATAGCTGGATCCTCAGGTAGTTCAATGTCTAATTTTCTGAGGAACCTCCAGACTGATTTCCAGAATTGTTTGACCAGTCTGCAATCCCACCAAAAATGGAGGAGTGTTCCTCGTTCTCCACATACTCGCCAGCATTTCTTGTCACCTGAGTTTTTGATCTTACCCATTCTCACTGGTGTGAGGTGAAATCTCAGGGTTGTTTTGATTTGCATTTCCCTTATGACTAAAGATGTTGAACATTTCTTTAGGTGTTTCTCATTCATTCGGCATTCCTCAGCTGTGAATTCTTTGTTTAGTTCTGAACCCCATTTTTAATAGGGTTATTTGTCTCCCTGCAGTCTAACTTCTTGAGTTCTTTGTATATTTTGGATATAAGGCCTCTATCTGTTGTAGGATTGGTAAAGATCTTTTCCCAATCTGTTGGTTGCCGTTTTGTCCTAACCACAGTGTCCTTTGCCTTACAGAATCTTTGCAGTTTTATGAGATCCCATTTGTCCATTCTTGATCTTAGAGCAGGAGCCATTGGTGTTTTGTTCAGGAAATTTTTTCCAGTGCCCATGTGTTTGAGATGCTGCCCTAGTTTTTCTTCTATTAGTTTGAGTGTATCTGGTTTGATGTGGACGTCCTAGATCCACTTGGACTTAAGCTTTGTACAGGGTGATAAGCATGGATCGATTTGCATTCTTCTACATGTTGACCTCCAGTTGAACCAGCACCATTTGCTGAAAATGCTATCTTTTTTCCATTTGATGGTTTTGGTTGCTTTGTCAAAAATCAGGTGCCCATATGTGTGTGGGTTCATTTCTGGGTCTTCAGTTCTGTTCCATTGGTCTATCTGTCTGTCTCTGTACCAATACCATGTAGTTTTTATCACTATTCCTCTGTAATATTGCTTGAGTTCAGGGATAGTGATTCCCTCTGAAGTCCTTTCATTATTGAGAATAGTTTTAGCTATCCTGGGTTTTTTGTTTTTCCAGATGAATTTGCAAATTGTTCTGTCTAACTCTTTGAAGAATTGGATTGGTATTTTTTTTTTTATTAACTTGAGTATTTCTTATATACATTTCGAGTGTTATTCCCTTTCCCGGTTTCCGGGCAAACATCCCCCTCCCCCCTCCCCTTCCTTATGGGTGTTCCCCTCCCAACCCTCCCCCCATTGCCGCCCTCCCCCCATAGACTAGTTCACTGTGGATTGGTATTTTGATGGGGATTGCATTGAATCTGTAGATCGCTTTTGGTAAAATGGCCATTTTTACTATATTAATCCTGCCAATCCATGAGCATGGGAGATCTTTCCATCTGTTGAGGTCTTCAATTTCTTTCTTAAGAGGCTTGAAGTTCTTATTGTACAGATCTTTTACTTCCTTGGTTAAAGTCACACCGAGGTACTTTATATTGTTTAGGTCTATTATGAAGGGTGTCGTTTCCCTAATTTCTTTCTCAGCTTGTTTCTCTTTTGTGTAGAGGAAGGCAACTGATTTATTTGAGTTAATTTTATACCCAGCCACTTTGCTGAAGGTGTTTATCAGCTTTAGTAGTTCTCTGGTGGAACTTTTGGGATCACTTAAATATACTATCATATCATCTGCAAATAGTGATATTTTGACTTCTTCTTTACCAATCTGTATCCCCTCGATTTCCTTTTGTTGTCTGATTGCTCTGGCTAGAACTTCAAGAACTATATTGAATAAGTAGGGAGAGAGTGGGCAGCCTTGTCTAGTCCCTGATTTTAGTGGGATTGCTTCAAGTTTCTCTCCATTTAGTTTAATGTTAGCAACTGGTTTGCTGTATATGGCTTTTACGATGTTTACGTATGGGCCTTGAATTCCTATTCTTTCCAGGACTTTTATCATGAAGGGATGTTGAATTTTGTCAAATGCTTTCACAACATCTAATGAAATGATCATGTGGTTTTGTTCTTTCAGTTTGTTTATATAATGGATCACGTTGATGGTTTTCCGTATATTAAACCATCCCTGCATGCCTGTGGATGATTGTTTTGATGTGCTCCTGGATTCGATTTGCCAGAATTTTATTGAGTATTTTTGCGTCGATATTCATAAGGGAAATTGGTCTGAAGTTCTCTTTCTTTGTTGAGTCTTTGTGTCGTTTAGGTATAAGAGTAATTGTGGCTTCATAGAAGGAATTCGGTAGTGCTCCATCTCTTTCAATTTTGTGGAATAGTTTGGATAATATTGGTATGAGGTCTTCTATGAAGGTCTGATAGAATTCTGCACTAAACCCGTCTGGACCTGGGCTCTTTTTGGTTGGGAGACCTTTAATGACTGCTTCTATTTCCTTAGGAGTTATGGGGTTGTTTAACTGGTTTATCTGTTCCTGATTTAACTTCGGTACCTGGTATCTGTCTAGGAAATTGTCCATTTCCTGCAGATTTTCAAGTTTTGTTGAATATAGGCTTTTATAGTAAGATCTGATCATTTTTTGAATTTCCTCTGAATCTGTAGTTATGTCTCCCTTTTCATTTCTGATTTTGTTAATTTGGACAGACTCTTTGTGTCCTTTGGTTAGTCTGGCTAAGGGTTTATCTATCTTGTTGATTTTCTCAAAGAACCAACTTTTGGTTCTGTTGATTCTTTCTATGGTCCTTTTTGTTTCTACCTGGCTGATTTCAGGTCTGAGTTTCATTATTGCCTGTCTTCTACTCCTCCTGAGTGTATTTGCTTCCTTTTGTTCTAGAGCTTCTAGGTGTGCTGTCAAGCTGCTGCTTATGCTCTCTCCTGTTTCTTTCTGCAGGCACTCGGAGCTATGAGTTTTCCTCTTAGCACAGCTTTCATTGTGTCCCATAAGTTTGGGTATGTTGTACCTTCATTTTCATTAAATTCTAAGAAGTCTTTAATTTCTTTCTTTATTTCTTCCTTGACCAGGTTATCGTTCAGTAGAGCATTGTTCAACTTCCACTTATATGTGGGTGTTCTTCCCTTATTGTTATTGAAGACCAGCTTTAGGCCGTTGTGGTCTGATAGCACGCATGAGATTATTTCTATCTTTCTGTACCTGTTTAGGCCCGTTTTTTGACCAATTATATGGTCAATTTTGGAGAAAGTACCATGAGGAGCTGAGAAGAATGTACATCCTTTTGCTTTAGGATAGAATGTTCTATAAATATCTGTTAAGACCATTTGGGTCATGACTTCTCTTAGTCTGTCTACGTCCCTGTTTAATTTCTGTTTCCATGATCTGTCCATTGATGAGAGTGGGGTGTTGAAATCTCCTACGATTATTGTGTGAGGTGCAATGTGTGTTTTGAGCTTTAGTAAGGTTTCTTTTACATATGTAGATGCCCTTGTATTTGGGGCATAGATATTTAGGATTGAGAGTTCATCTTGGTGGATTTTTCCTTTGATGAATAGGAAGTGTCCTTCCTTATCTTTTTTGATGACTTTTAGTTGAAAATTGATTTTATTTGATATTAGAATGGCTACTCCAGCTTGCTTCTTCCGACCATTTGCTTGGAAAGTTGATTTCCAGCCTTTCACTCTGAGGTAGTGTCTGTCTTTGTCTCTGAGGTGTGTTTCCTGTAGGCAGCAGAATGCAGGGTCCTCTTTGTGTATCCAGTTTGTTAATCTATGTCTTTTTATTGGGGAGTTGAGACCATTGATGTTGAGAGATATTAAGGAATAGTGATCATTGCTTACTGTTATATTCATATTTGGATGTGAGGTTATGTGTGTGTGCTTTTCTTCTTTTTGTTTTGTTGCCAAGACGATTAGTTTCTTGCTTTTTCTAGGGTGTAGCTTGCCTCCCTCCTTATGTTGGGCTTTACCATTTATTATCCTTTGTAGTGCTGGATTTGTAGAAAGACATTGTGTAAATTTGGTTTTGTCATGGAATATCTTGGTTTCTCCATCTATGTTAATTGAGAGTTTTGCAGGATACAGTAACCTGGGCTGGCATTTGTGTTCTCTTAGGGTGTGTATGACATCTGTCCAGGATCTTCTGGCTTTCATAGTCTCTGGCGAAAAGTCTGGTGTGATTCTGATAGGTCTGCCTTTATATGTTACTTGACCTTTTTCCCTTACTGCTTTTAATATTCTTTCTTTATTTTGTGCATTTGGTGTTTTGACTATTATGTGTCTGGAGGTGTTTCTTTTCTGGTCCAATCTATTTGGAGTTCTGTAGGCTTCTTGTATGCCTATGGGTATCTCTTTCTTTAGGTTAGGGAAGTTTTCTTCTATGATTTTGTTGAAGATATTTACTGGTCCTTTGAGCTGGGAGTCTTCACTCTCTTCTATACCTATTATCCTTAGGTTTGATCTTCTCATTGAGTCCTGGATTTCCTGTATGTTTTGGACCAGTAGCTTTTTCTGCTTTACATTATCTTTGACAGTTGAGTCAATGATTTCTATGGAATCTTCTGCTCCCGAGATTCTCTCTTCCATCTCTTGTATTCTGTTGGTGAAGCTTGTATCTACAGCTCCTTGTCTCTTCTTTTGCTTTTCTATATCCAGGGTTGTTTCCATGTGTTCTTTCTTGATTGCTTCTATTTCCATTTTTAATTCCTTCAATTGTTTGATTGTGTTTTCCTGGAATTCTTTCAGGGATTTTTGTGATTCCTCTCTGTAGGCTTCTACTTCTTTATTTATGTTTTCCTGGAATTCTTTCAGGGATTTTTGTGATTCCTCTCTGTAGGCTTCTACTTCTTTATTTATGTTTTCCTGTGTTTCACTAAGGGAGTTCTTCCCGTCTTTCTTGAAGTCCTCCAGCATCATGATCAAATATGATTTTGAAACTAGATCTTGCTTTTCTGGTGTGTTTGGATATTCCATGTTTGCTTTGGTGGGATAATTGGGCTCCGATGATGCCATGTAGTCTTGGTTTCTGTTGCTTGGGTTCCTGCGCTTGCCTCTCGCCATCAGATTATCTCTAGTGTTACTTTGTTCTGCTATTTCTGACAGTGGCTAGACTGTCCTATAAGCCTGTGTGTCAGGAGTTCTGTAGACCTGTTTTCCTGTTTTCTTTCAGCCAGTTATGGGGACAGAGTGTTCTGCTTTCGGGCGTGTAGTTTTTCCTACCTACAGGTCTTCAGCTGTTCCTGTGGGCCTGTGTCTTGAGTTCACCAGGCAGGTCGCTTGGAGCAGGAAGGTTTGTCTTACCTGTGGTCCCAAGGCTCAAGTTTGCTCATGGGGTGTTGCTTATGAGCTCTCTGCGGCGGCAGCAACCAGGAAGATCTGCGCCGCCCTTTCCGGGAGCTTCAGTGCACCAGGGTTCCAGATGGCGTTTGGTTTTTTCCTCTGGAGTCAGAGATGTGGGCCAAGTGTAGACTCTTCTGGTTTCCCAGGCATGTCTGCCTCTCTGAAGGTTTAGCTCTCCCTCCCACGGGATTTGGGTGCAGAGAACTGTTTATCCGGTCAGTCCCTTCAGGTTCTGGAGGTGTCTCAGACGCAGCGGATTTCCTGCTCCTGTGCCCTTATCCAAGGGAACCCAGAGGCCGTATACAGTTTCCTCTTGGGCCAGGGACGTGGGCAGGGGTGGGCAGTGTTGGTGGTCTCTTCCGCTCTGCAGTCTCAGGAGTGCCCACCTGTCTCGGCGGTGAGCTCTCTCTCCCACAGGGTTTGGGAGCAGTCCAATATTTCCATTCTTTAGAATGAAATGTATAAAAGCTTGTAGCTTTATTATAAAATATCTTTAATTCTCTGTCTCGATTTCTTCTGGTTTAAAATCTAATTGTCATGGCTAAGAAGATGTTTCAGAAGTTATGAGCAGATGTTGTTTCTGTTGAGAACCTGGGAGAGTTCCTGGCATCTACTTGGCAGTTCTAGAGCCATTTGTGACTCCATTTCCAGGGAATACTTTTTCTGGCCTCTGTGGGAAGCTTGCACACACAGCAGGCAATCATAACATACAAAAAATCAATTACCAATATATGTGAACATATAATAATATAAAATCCACTTAAAAGACTTAAACCACACTTCAAACCATAGCTATGTATATTTTTATAGTATATAAATTTAAGGACATTCCTGTCCATTACAGCAGAGATACCAGAAAAGGAACCATAAGGCCTGTACATATGAGGCTAGCACATACCCAATCTCATAGGATGTGAGGTACTCACTTATAAATGCACTCCAAAATTAGAATAACGAATATATAGAACAATTCTATAGAATATATAGAAGTAGAGAATATAGTAGCAGCTATCATGGGCTAAGGGTAGCATAAGGGAAAGGAGACATTAGTCAAAGGGGAGAAAGTCCCAGACACAAGGAATAGGATCTGTTTCACCATGATTAATAATGTACATTTTGAAACTGCTAAAAGAGCACATTTTAAATGTTCTTGAGACAAAAAGTGATCAGTATGTGAAGTGATGGATGTGTTTATTTGCTCATTCACAATGTACAAAGGGCACTACATTGAAGCCAATAAATATAATCAATAAAGATATTAAATTTCAAAAATATAAACATGTAGACTTCTTTTTATTTAATTTATTCACTTTACACATCCAAATATCAGCACCCCCTCTCCTCCCATAGCCTCTCAACAGATTCTTCCCCTCCATTTCCCCCTTTCCTCCCCTTCTCAAAGCCCCCCCAATCCCTCACACATCAAGCCACACGTAGGTTTCTTAAATGAAGATTGACAATTACACAAGAAGGGTTTTGGTTTTTGTTTCTTTGTTTGGGGAAGGGGTTGAGGGGTTTTTTGGTTTTGTTTTTATGTTTTGTTTTTAAACAGGGCCTCATGTAATCCAAACTGGCCTCAAATTCAGTGTGTAGCTGAAGATGACCTCTAACTCTTGATCTACCATGTCCAATTTATGTGGTGCTAGAAATCAACCCCAGTGCCTTATTGTGTTAAGCAAGCACTCTACCAATTGTACTGAGAATCTTTGAAAGGTTTCTTTTTTTTCTTAGAGGGTGGAAGTACATTAATATGAGAAAGTCTAACAATTGAGATGTGTCTAAAGACATCTTAAATTTAATGCTTTTCATTTGGACTTTGGACAAAAAACCTGCAAAGTACATTTTATTTCCCCTTCCCCTCAAAGTAGCAATTCTCTTCATTCCAACACTTCAGTATTATCTAGGAAAACAATTTAACATTTCATGTTAGCACTACATTACATGAATTGACAAGAGAGTTAAGGAGAAGTATGATATCATCCCAGATACTGTCAAAATCACTAGTACTGCTATCATTGTAATAACAGTACCTATGGGAATATAGTCACTGTACCCTCATATGTACCCTAACAATGAAACAGTAGCTTTCTCATGCTTTTTGAGGGAATAAATGAATCACTGCAAGTAAAATAGAAATATCTATAAATAAAGTCGAAACAGTGTAACACAGAGAGTAAGTATGCATAAGCTTAAGTTATTGCATTATAGTGCCGCCTCTTATTACCTTTTTTTTAAATTGGATATTTTTTATTTACATTTCAAATGTTATTCCCTTTCCCAGTTACCCGTCCATAAGCCCCCTATCCAATCTCCCTCCCTTCTTCTATAAGGGTGTTCCCCCTCCCCAACCACCCTCCCTACCCACCTCCCTACCCGGACATTCCCCTGCACTGGGGGTCCAACCTTGGCAGGACCAAGGGCTTCTCCTCCCATTGGTGCCCAACAAGGCCATCCTCTGCTACATATGCAGCTGGAGCCATGGGTCTGTCCATGTGTACTCTTTGGATGGTGGTTTAGTCCCTGGGAGCTCTGCTTTGTTGGCATTGTTCTTATGGAGTTGCAAGCTCCTTCAGCTCCTTCAGTCCTCTCTCTAGGACACACTGATAGGCTTAAACAGTTTCATCTACCCCTCACGAGGAGTAATATCCAATATGATTCCTTGGGAAATCACATTAGATAATATAACTAATCCTTAATAACTTGATTATAGCTTAATAATTCAAATGTACTTCAGATTATTGAAGTCTTTGGGAAATTTTTTTGTCATCATTGAAGTGATTTTTTTCTTTTTTATTTATTTATTTTTACACTCCAGATTTATTCCCCTCCCAGTCAACACCCCCATGACTGTTCCACAACCCATACCTCCTCCCCCGCCCCCCAGTCTTCACAAGGATGTCCCCACCCCACCCACCCCACCAGACTTCTAAACTTCCTGGGACCTCCAGTCTCTTGAGGGTTAGGTGCATCTTCTCTGACTGAACCCAGACCCAGGAGTTCTCTATGTTGGAGGCCTCATCTCAGCTGGTGTATGCTGCCTGGTTAATGATCCAGTGTCTGAAAGATCTCGGGAGACTAGTTAATTGAGACTGCTGGTCCTCCTACAGGGTTACCCTCCTCCTTAGATTCCTCCAGCTTTTCTCTAATTCAACCAGAGGGGTCAGCAGCTTCTGTTCATTGGTTGGGTGCAAATATCTGCATCTGACTCTTTCAGCTGCTTGTTGGGTCTTTTGGAGAGCAGTCATGGTAGGTCCCTTTTTGTGAGTGTTCCATAGCCTTAGTAATGGTGTCAGGTCTCAGGGCCTCCCCTTGAGCTGGATCCCACTTTGGACCTGTCACTGGACTCCCTTTTCCTCAGGTTCTTCTCCATTTCCATCCCTGCATTTCTTTCAGACAGGAAGAATTATGGGTCAGAGCTTTAACTGTGGGATAACAACCCCATCCCACACTTGATGCCCTGTCTTTCTGCAAGAAGTAAGTTCTACAGGTTCCCTCTCCCCACTGTAGGGCATTTCATCTAGGGTCCCCCCTTTGAGTCCTGAGGGTCACTTTCCAGGACTTTGGTACATTCTAGAGGGTCATCCCAACCTCTTTCCTCCCGAGGTCACCTGTTTCCATTCTTTCTGCTGGCCCTCACGGCTTCAGTTCTTTTCTCCCACACAATACCAGATCATGTTCCCCTCTTTCCCAACCCCCATTCCCTTCCCTTCCCCTGTGCCTCCCTCCCTCCCCACTTGTGGTTGGTTGCTTTCCTCTCCCTCCCAAGTGGTCCCTTCAGCTTTTGACCTTTGTGAGTTCTATGGACTGTATCTTGGGTATCCTATACTCTTTTTTTTTTTTTTGGCTAATAGTCACTTATTAGTGAGAACATTTTGTGCATGTCCTTTTGGGTTTGAGTTACCTCACTTGGGATGATATTTTCTTAATAGTTACAATGATTCCAATACTAACCGACCTGATACTTAATAAAATAGCTGCAACAAGTATTATTTATCATTATAAAAGTGCTGTTTTGGAGTCCTCAGAAGCATAGTTTTACACACAAGTGAATTGTTTTAAAAAAAAAAGGGGGGGGAGCAAAAGCAGAAAGGAACAAGGTGTGATGGTACATGCTTATCATTCAAGCCCTCAGGATCCAGAGGCAAAAGAATCCAGTATCTGAGGCCATCCTGAACTACACAGAAAGACTGTCTGAAAAAGGAGAGTGTGGAGGAAGAGAAAAATGGTACATAAAATTATATAAGAGCCGAGAACTAGGGAAGCTACCTTGCAGTTCTAATTAAGAGCATTAAACTCCTAATTTAGACTGCTTAGCCATGCATATACTGTCTGAGTCACGTGACCCTGAATAATTTACCATCTCTGACTCATTTTCCTCATCTACAAAATAATAACATCCCAGCATAAGAATGACTTAATAAAATATATGTGCCTGTCACATGATATGTGTTTTAATGTTAGTAGTAACCAGTAGCAGCGACAAGAATAGCAAAAATCACATTAGCAGAATTATACAGGTTTTTAATATTATAATTATCATTGCTATTGCTTGATGCTTATGATTATATAGTACTCAATTATAAATTCATGAAAAAGCAGGTCAAAATTCTGCATTTGGAACAAAGTAGTGGAACTATTCTTTCCTCTGTATTTGTTTTCCTCTAAACATAATTTTTTTTAGAAAATAGAATTAAAACTTCCAAGTTCAAAATAGGTATGGAAAATGGAGGAAAGGCAGAATACATGCATTATTAGATTTCTTTGACAACAGCTATCTGATAACCTCCAATATTACCATTAATTCCAATATAATCCAAATTATTTATATTTACTCTAACATTGGAAAAGATGTGAATCAGGGCATGTCCTCCTATAAACAGTCTCCCTAATAGTTTCTTCTTTTTGGAACAATTATATTTGATCCACAGACTAGGCTGTAGTTCCTCAACAGTAAAACAGAAGTGCTTCTCCAAACTTCTGTCTCAAGAACTAACTTGCTGGCAGAGTGAGGAGAATGTAGCACACATCCACTCTTTAGCTGTCAAGTTGTTCGGATCTGCCTCAAACACACAAAGCCTCTTTATTGCCTTCCTGGGGCCCTCTGTACACACTGAGCAAGACACAAAGAACTAACCATGCAACCTAACACAGGATGCTCTGATGATATTCACCTACCCTAGAGCTTCTACCTGATTCAAGAAAGTTTGAGGAGCCTGCATCACCCTTCAGCTTTTTCCTTTACCAAGACTTCCTTCTGCCCCTCTTTGTTCGCAGGTGTTTATCTGTAACAAATACCTCTCACTACGTTTCTGCACCTTCCTCTGCAAAAACTAATTGGTAACATCAGTAAGGCCCTAGTAAAGATTGATAAATACAAATAAATTTGAACAATGGTTGTGAACCAGAAGGAAAATAAGAGCAACCTAACATTCTCTTCCCAAATGGGTGGGAAGAGAATCCTATCCATTCTAAGTCTTCCACGAGTTACCAGCAAGCAGGGAACTGAGTACTAGCCATATGCTAGCTTTTCACTGATGTGACAAACACCTAAGAAAACATATCTTAATGAAGAAAAATGTCTTTTGAGCTCAATTTGGGGAGTTTTAGTCCATGGTCACTTGGCTACGTTGCTTTGGGCCTGTGGTAAGGTCAAACAAATATGGCAAGGAGGATATAACAGAACAAGACTGCTCATTTAACGGTGGTCAGGAAGCAGAATGGGATAAAATGGTTCAGAAACAAAATATATCCCTCAAAGACTGGTCCCAGTGGCTATTTCCTCCAAATAGCCCCCACCTCTTCACATACCACTCAGTTACAAATTTATCAACAGTACGACCCATTTATGAGGTTGGCACTTTCATGACCTAACAATCTTTCCAAAGAGATACCACATAGTGACCAAGACAACAAAAGTAAGCCCTCTTCCCTCTTTAAACTGTTAGGAAGGAGCATGAGACATAGCTGCTGGGTAGGAAACCTGTAAATGATTAGAAAACAGAAAAGTAGACAAAAAAGAAAGGTCAAACTGACTAATAGAGCAAGTACAGATTTTTTTTCCAAGTGCCTTTGAATTGCCATCAAGGTAAAAAGCCAAGGCCTTAACAGAGGCATTCCTTAGTAGAGAAATGGAGGTAATAGTTACGTTGAGACTAAATAGGCACCTTGCCTTGATTCCAACGTGCTTCATGATGGAATTACTCCTGTTGATACTAAAGCTTTATCATGTGATGTGATGGAAGAGACCTATTGACACAAGTAGAGATTCTCTATATCCATCCACAGGCTTTCTTTCTATAACAAGGCATGGGGCCTACCCTTAAGACTTGTTCATTTCTCCAGTGAAACTCCCTTGGAAAAGCCTAATTTTTTTTTTTTGTTTGCAAGTGATTATCAACTGGAGATGGCTTCTGGACTAGGAATTGGGGCATGTGTTCACCTCTTCTTTCCAAAGGCTCCCTTGACTTGACATCTAGTTATTGGGTCTTTTCAAGCACAATGGGAAGAGAAAATGAAAATTGTGATGTAACCTTTAAAGGCACAGATAACTTTAGGAGAAACTAAACATCTTAGTAAGAGTTTCAAACACCTTCACAACTGTGATTTTCCTGGCTGTTTAGGTGTGGTTGGCATTGATACTTTGTGGGTTCTTCTTCCTTCCATCTTTCTCCACCGGTTTTCTCCCCCTTTCAGTCTCCTAACACTAGACAGAACAGGAAAAAAAGATAGATGAAGAGCTCCATGAATAAAGATAGATGAAGAGCTCCATGAATAAAGATAGATGAAGAGCTCCATGAATAAAGCCAGAGGTTGGAAGGGGGTTTACCATTAGACTACTTCCTGCTGATTGGTAGCACCAAGTTCCTTGGGGCAAGTTTGATCTTTGTCATCAAAATACCTGATTTCTTCTTGTTGTCATTTCTTCTTTATGCACAACTACATAACAAACCACAACCAATAACCCATCACCCTTTTCCAGGCCATATAAACTCTAAAATGTCCCCAGAATTCCAAATGTCACACAATCACAGAAACCTTCTGCAGCTAGCAAAATCATATCCCTGTAAGAGCACAAGGCAAGTTATAGTCAGCTGCTGCAGTCAGTCCAAAGCAGCCTCATATCCCACACCTGGGATTAAAACAAAAACACATTATTATAATATTTATGTGTTTTTTAAAGAAACCAAAATTTTAAAATTCTCACTACACTTTTGTATCTCATAACCTAGCCATTACTATTGTTCTCACAGGCTTCCACCTTCGGAGACCTTAGTTCATTCAGAACCGGCTGAAGCAGCACTAAAGTTGCAAAGCCCTTATGTAACCACCAGATGGTGGTAATGAGTTTTATCAAGATAAAGAATCGCAAGATAATTCAACTTGAGCACTAAAAACAATTAAGGCCAGATAATTCTTTGTTGTGGTGGACTATCTTACACATTACAGGAATCTAAGCAGCTCTAAACTCTACATACTGTGTGCTGATACAATTTCCAACAGCCATGATAAAAAAAATTGTCTCCAGACATTACCATGTAGCTTTGAAACATTTGCAATCACAATGTAGCCAGATGTGGCGGCAGAAGCCTGTAGTTCCACCAATCAAGAGGCTGAGGGAAAATAATCAAGAGTTTGAAGCCAGCCTAGGCTACAAAATAAAATCCAATTTCAAAAAAAATGAGATAAAGTTGGGGAAGAAAAAAATCACTATGCAATGAAAGCCAAAAGAATTTTAAGTTGGGAAAAAAATCAAATGCTGGGGGAATATTTGAAAGTTTGTTTCGTTTTCCTAATTCATTCACTTGAAAATTCAAAACTGTGGGGAAACATTAAAAATGTAAAATCACTCCTTCTATGCACATTTTAATGCTCATTCTCCTTCCAGGTTAGAAACATAATTTTGTATACATGGCATTTTTACATGCGTTCTCATATCAATCTCCTTTCCTTAAAAAAAAACTACTACAAATATCTTTCTAGATCAGTGAATACTGATCAGCAAAAATATAGTTTAATAGTTAAACACTTCTGTCATATTCCTGTATATATGATTACCAGATCCACCTAAATGTCCTTGCTTTAAATAGAATTGCAGTTAACATATGTGAACATAAAACTTTGCACAACTCAAGATTGGCACTGCTTCACACCAAACACTATCTATAAATGCTTAATTTTGCCATGACTCAGTGAATTGAACTATATAAATCTTTTCCAAGAGATGTATACAAATGACATCAAGAACACAGAAAACAGATTAAAATATGGTTAGGTCATTTAAATGCAAGATAAAATGTTGGCAAAAGATAAAAGAAAAAATAGCTTATAAGTCAGGTTTGCCATGGATATGAGTCTGGGGGAAAAATAGTATTTTTCTGCAATGACAGTCATAATAGTCTATCCCTATTCTCTTATTCCCTGTGTGCACCACATAGCTGGATTTTTCTTCTTCACATACCCCATATCTATTAATGGACCTTCTCACACTTAATAAGGGTCTTTATTAGAAACCCTCCAACCTAGAAAACACTCTCTACAAGGAAGAAGGGACAATCATGTAAGTGTGAGAGAGCTATCGATACAAGTTTAAATCCCTCCAAATTCCCAAAAACTCAAAGACAAACAGAAAACATAAATGAGAGGAGAGAGGAAGAGGAACCAGTCGATCAACATGCACTCTCTGATCTTTCCCCTTGTCTTCTAAAGACCTTTAAAAAAAGAAATCTCAATAGCCTTGAAGAAGGGCAATCTGGGACTACATCTGAAATCACATACAAGAATATTTTTTTTCTTTATTCAGTAATCTGATATCTTGTCCAAGTCCCCATGAACTGATTAGCAGGAGAAAAAACAGTAACTGGTCCATTGAGCTTAAACTTAATTCAATCTGACAGTTTGGGTGTATATATTCAAGGATGAATCAAATTTCTATCAAATAAAACAGGGCTTGATCGCTCAGACTCTTCCTTTTCCTGCTCTTCTACCAGGGTTTGGAGGAAACAATGTGTTGTGTGCAATTTCCTGGCACAGAGCTTCTCCAGTCTTTTTGTGCTATAATTGGGCCATCTGGCGGTCTCTTGTGCATAGCTCTTTTGCCATCTAAGTATCCCTGCAGGACACCACTGCTGAATTGGCTGTTGGCAGGGCAGTTCTGTCATACAGAAAGGATTATACCAGCTACAGAACCCCAAGTTTACTGCTATATCCTCCATCCTATAAATGAGTCCATGTGTCCATACTGCCAGTGATGGCTAGTTTTATGTCAACTTGCCACAAGCTAGAGTTACCTGAAAGGAAGAAATCTCAACTGAAAAAAATGCCTCCATAAAAGTCAACTGGGAGGCATTTTCTCTATTAGTGATTGACTGGGGAAGTCCCAGCCTACTGTCAACACTGCCATCCCTGGACAGGTGCTACTGATGTCTTAGTTGGGATTTTATCGCTGTGAAGAAACACATCTGCACATCACTCAGAATTTCAATGGTACCTCTGGAGAGTTTAGTGGTGATGCCCAAAGCTTGGAAGAAAGAGGTCTTCTCAGGCTCCAGACCAGTGTTCTGAGCAGGCACAGTGACCTCACATGGGGCGATGGCACCAGCTCGAGCAGCAGCTGGCACCTTATTGGCCAGCAGCATGTCCCTAATCTCAGTGGGGTCCTCCCTTGTGAACACAAAGCCACATTCCCCCAGATGTGAGGCAGCAGCTTCTCCAGAGCTGGGTTGTTCTTCTGGTGCCCCTGATGGCCTTGCACATCAACCCTGGAAAATCTTATAAAGAAAAATATTTAATTGGGGCTGGCTTACAGTTTCAGAGACTTTTAATCCATCATTATTATGTCAGTGAACATGGCAGTGTGCAGGCAGACTCAGTGCTGGAAAAGGAGCTGAGTGTTCTACACAGGCAACAGAAGGACACTGAGACACACCAGTCAGACTTGAGTTTCTTAGACCATCCAGTGTGACTCTCTTCCTCCAGCAAGGGCACACCTACTCCAAGAAGTACACAACTCCTAATAGTACCACTCTCTATAACCAAGCATCCAAACATGCAAGTCTATGTGAACCACTCCTATTCAAACCACCACATTGGGTTCTAGAAGAATTAGGCTGAACAATCCATGAGGAGCAAACCAGTAACTAGCACCCCTCCATGGCCACTGTATCAGCACTTATGTCCAGTGTCCTGCCTTGTTTGAGTTTCTGCCTTGACTACTCTCAATGACGGACTCTTACCTAAAAGAATAGGCTACACTGACCCAAATCCCATGGAGGAGAGAGCTGAACACCCAGAAGTTCAGACAATCCTGAGACCGCAGGACACTCTGCCACTTCTGCCCACCTCTCCTACATCCCTTGCCCAAGAGGAAACTGCATAGTGCCTCTAGATACAGGAAAAAAGGAGCACTCAGCATCAGGAACCTGCTAGGTCCAGTCTGCACCCGGCACTGAACTGAACTGGTCACACAGGTCCCTGCACTCAAATCCTGTGGGGAGAGAGAGCTGAACCTTCAGAAGTGCTGACACTCCTGAGAACTCAGAGGAGACTAATCTCTGCTCACATTCCTGACTAAAGAGAAAATCGCAAGTGCGTCCCTGGGCACGGACCTAGGAACAGTCAGGGGCAGGACCCCTCAAGTTTCTGCCTGCACCCAGAGCTGAAAGCCACTTGCCAGTACTGCCTACACACCTAAGAGCAGAGATCCCTGTTCCCAGATCCAGCTGAAAGGATACAGGTATGCAGGAGTGCTGACACACAGGCCTACAGGAGAGGCAAGCTATTCTCAGAGACAGCAAGACAAGCTAACAACAGAGACAACCTGGTGGCAAGAAGCAAGCTCAGAAACTTAAGTAATAGAAACCAAGACTACTAGTCATCATCAGAATCCAGCTCTCCCACAAAGGCAAATACTGGATATTCAAACACACCGCAAAAGCAAAATTTAGATTTTAAAAAATCACATTTCATGATGATGATGGAGGACTTTAAAAAAGACATGCATAACTCCCTTAAAGAAATGCAGGACAACACAAGGGAACAAGTAGAAGCGCTTAAAGATGAAACACAAAAGCCCTTAAAGATTACAGGAAAACACAACCAAACAGGTGAAGGAATTGAAAAAAAAAAACTGTCCAGGATTTAAAATTGGAAATAGAAACAATAAAGAAAGCACAAAGGGAGACAACACTGGATATAGAAAACATAGGAAAACAATGAGGAGACAAAGATACAAGCATCACCAAGAGAATACAAGAGAGAGAAGAGAGAATCTCAGGGGCAGAAGATACCATAGAAAACATCGACACAACAGTCAAAGATAATGTAAAACGCAAAAAACTCCTTACCCAAACAATCCAGAAAATCCAGGACACAATGAAAAGATCAAACCTAAGGATAATAGGTATAAAAGACAGGGAAGACTCCCAAATTAAAGGGCCAATAAATATTTTCAACAAAATTATAGAAGAAAACTTCCCTAACCTAAAGAAAGAGATGTCCATAAACATGCAAGAAGCATACAGAACTACAAATAGATTGGACCAGAAAAGAAATTCTTCCCATCACTCAACAGTCAAACCACCAAATGCACAAAATAAAGAAAGACTATTAAAAGAAGTAAGGGGAAAAGGTCAAGTAACATATAAAGGCAAACCTATAAGAGTTACACCAGACTTCTCACCAGAGTCTATGAAAGGCAGAAGATCCTGGAGAAATGTCAAACAGACCTGAAGAGAACACAAATGCCACCCTAGGCGACTATATCCAGCAAAACTATCAATTAACATAGATGGAGAAAACAAGATAGTCAATGACAAAACCAAATTTACACAATATCTTTCTATAAATCCAGCGCTACAAAGGATAATAAATGGTAAAGCCCAACATAAGGAGGGAGGCAAGCTACACCCTAGAAAAAGCAAGAAACTAATCATCTTGGCAACAAAACAAAGAGAAGAAAAGCACACAAAAATAATCTCACATCCAAATACCAATATAACAGGAAGCAATAATCACTATTCCTTAATATCTCTCAACATCAATGGCCTCAACTCCCCAATAAAAGGAAATAGATTAACAAACTGGATACGCAATGAGGACCCTGCATTCTGCTGCCTACAGGAAACTAAGCCACTACTCAAAGACTATACATGGACCTACCCTGGGCTCCAACCTCATAGATAGCAATGAATAGCCTAGTAAGAGCACCAGTGGAAGGGGAAGCCCTTGGTTCTGCCAAGACCGAACCTCCAGTGAACTTGATTGTTGGAGGGAGGGTGGAAATGGGGGGGAGGATGGGGAGGGGAAGCCCATATAGAAGGGGAGGGAAAAGGGATAGGGGGATGTTGGCCCCGAAACCGGGAAGGGGAATAACAATCGAAATGTAAATAAGAAATACTCAAGTTAATAAAGATGGAAAAAAACAAGCCTCAATAGGTACAGAAAGATAGAAATAATCCCATGTGTCCTATCAGACCACCATGGGCTAAAGCTGGATTCAACAACAATAAGGGAAGAACACCCACATATACATGGAAGTTGAACAATGCTCTACTCAATGATAACCTGGTCAAGGAAGAAATAAAGAAAGAAATTAAAGACTTCTTAGAATTTAATGAAAATGAAGGTACAACATACCCAAACTTATGGGACACAATGAAAGCTGTGCTAAGAGGAAAACCCATACCTCTGAGTGCCTGCAGAAAGAAACAGGAGAGAGCAGGTATCAGCAACTTGACAGCACACCTAAAAGCTCTAGAAGAAAAAGAAGCAAATACACCCAGGAGGAATAGAAGGCAGGAAATAATCAAACTCAGAGCTGAAATCAACCAAGTAGAAACAAAAAGGACCATAGAAAGAACCAACAGAACCAAAAGTTGGTTCTTTGAGAAAACTAACAAGATAGATAAACCCTTAGCCAGACTAACCAAAGGACACAGAGAGTCTGTCCAAATTAACGAACTCAGAAATGAAAAGGGAGACATAACTACAGATTCAGAGGAAATTCAAAAAATCATCAGATCTTACTATAAAAGCCTATATTCAACAAAACTTGAAAATCTGAAGGAAATGGACAATTTCCTAGACAGATACCAGGTACCGAAGTTAAATCAGGAACAGATAAACCAGTTAAACAACCCCATAACTCCTAAGGAAATAGAAGCAGTCATTAAAGGTCTCCCAACCAAAAAGAGCCCAGGTTCAGATGGGTGCAGTGCAGAATTCTATCAGACCTTCGTCGAAGACCTCATACCAACTATCCAAATTATTCCACAAAATTGAAACAGATGGAGCGCTACCGAACTCCTTCTATGAAGCCACAATTACTCTTATACCTAAACCACACAAAGACCCAACAAATTCAGACCAATTTCCCTTATGAATATCGACGCAAAAATACTCAATAAAATTCTGGCAAACCGATTCCAAGAGCACATCAAAACGATCATCCACCATGATCAAATAGGCTTCAGAGCATCCAGGCATGCAGAGATGGTTTAATATACTGAAAACCATCAACGTAATCCATTATATAAACAAACTGAAAGAACAAAACCACAAGATCTTTTCATTAGATGTTGAGAAAGCATTTGACAAAATTCAACATCCCTTCAAGATAAAAGTCCTGGAAAGAATAGGAATTCAAGGCCCATACCTAAAAATAGTAAAAGCTATATACAGCAAACCAGTTGCTAACATTAAACTAAATAGAGAGAAACTTGAAGCAATCCCACTAAAATCAGGGACTAGACAAGGCTGCCCATTTTCTCCCTACTTATTCAATATAGTTCTTGAAGTTCTGGCCAGATCAATCAGACAACAAAAGGAGATCAAGGGATACAGATCGGAAAAGAAGAAGTCAAAATATCACTATTTGCAGATGATATGATAGTATATTTAAGTGATCCCAAAAGTTCCACCAGAGAACTACTAAACCTGATAAACACCTTCAGCAAAGTGGCTGGGTATAAAATTAACGCAAATAAATCAATAGCCTTCCTCTACACAAAAGAGAAACAAACTGAGAAAGAAATTAGGGGAACGACACCCTTCATAATAGTCCCAAATAATATAAAATACCTCGGTGTGACTTTAACCAAGCAAGTGAAAGATCTGAATGATAAGCACTTCAAGCCTCTTAAGAAAGAAATTGAAGAAGACCTCTGAAGTTGGAAAGATCTCCCATGCTCACGGATTAGTAGGATTAATGTAGTAAAAATGGCCATTTTACCAAAAGTGATCTACAGATTCAATGCAATCCCCATCACAATACCAATCCAATTCTTAAGAGAGTAGACAGAACAATTTGCAAATTTATCTGGAATAACAAATGAAAGGTAAAAGTTTTAAAGTTGCCCCCCTAGACACAAAGTTTAGAGCAGAGAAAAAAAAAAAAAGCAGGTTAGGCCCCAGAATTGTATGTTCCAAAAAGCCTCTCCTAGGGCTATAGAATGGATAATTATATTGGCCAGCTCAACAGCTTTCTCCCAGAAACTAGCTGACCATAAATCTTAGAGAACAATCTTGAGAAGCAGGAAACAACTTCTCCTAGGAACTAGCGGACCATGAAGTTAAACAATCTGAGAAGTAGGAGACAGCTTCTCCTAGGAAACAGTCTTGGGGGACAGAGAATTCTTCCTTGTGATTTTTCACTGTTATTCTATGACGCCATCCCTGCCCCCTCGGGTTGTGGTTTCTCCCTTTAAATACCTCTTCTCCCAGCCTCTCGGGGTCGAACTCCACTGCCCCTGCGTGGGATATGAGTCTCGACCCCAGTGCACTGGTTGCTATCGATAAACTTCATGTGATTACAACAAGGACGGTCTTGTGTGAGTTCTTGGGGGGTCAAGTCATCCCGAGACTTGAGTGAGGGTCTCCCCACTCCGGGGGTCTTTCACAAAAAAACCCAGGATAGCTGAAACTACCCTCAACAATAAAAGGACTTCCAGGGGAAACACTATCCCTGAACTCAAGCAGTATAACAGCAATAGAGATTAAAAAAAAAAAAAACCTGCATGGTATTGGTACAGAGACAGACAGATAGACCAGTGGAATAGAATTGAAGACCCAGAACTGAACCCACACACCTATGGTCACTTGACTTTTGACAAAGGAGCCAAAACCATCCAATGGAAAAAAAGATAGCATTTTCAGTAAATGGTGCTGGTTCAACTGGAGGTCAGCATGTAGAAGAATGCAGATCGATCCATGCTTATCACCCTGTACAAAGCTTAAGTCCAAGTGGATCTAGGACCTCCACATCAAACCAGATACACTCAAACTAATAGAAGAAAAAGTGGGGAAGCATCTCGAACACACGGGCGGCACTGGAAAAAATTTCCTGAACAAAACACCAATGGCTTATGCTCTAAGATCAAGAATCGACAAATGGGATCTCATAAAACTACAAAGCTTCTGTAAGGCAAAGGACACTGTTGTTAGGACAAAACGACAACCAACAGATTGGGAAAAAATCTTTACCAATCCTACAACTGATAGAGGGCTTATATTCAAAATATACAAAGAGCTCAAGAAGTTAGACTGCAGGGAAACAAATAACCCTATTAAAAATGGGGTTCAGAGCTAAACAAAGAATTCACAGCTGAGGAATGCCGAATGGCTGAGAAACACCTAAAGAAATGTTCAACATCTTTAGTCATAAGGGAAATGCAAATCAAAACAACCCTGAGATTTCACCTCACACCAGTGAGAATGGCTAAGACCAAAAACTCAGGTGACAGCAAATGCTGGCAAGGGTGTGGAGAAAGAGGAACACTCCTCCATTGTTGGTGGGATTGCAGACTGGTACAACCATTCCGAAAATCAGTCTGGAGGTTCCTCAGAAAATTGGACATTGAACTACCTGAGGACCCAGCTATACCTCTCTTGGGCATATACCCAAAAGATGCCCCAACACATGCTCCACTATGTTCATCGCAGCCTTATTTATAATAGCCAGAAGCTGGAAAGAACCCAGATGCCCTTCAACAGAGGAATGGATACAGAAAATGTGGTATATCTACACAATGGAATATTACTCAGCTATCAAAAACAATGACTACATTAAATTCATAGGTAAATGGATTGAACTAGAAAATATCATCCTGAGTGAGGTAACCCGATCACAGAAAAACACACATGGTATGCACTCACTGATAAGAGGATATTAGCCCTAAAACTCAAATTACCCAAGATACAATCCATAAACCACATGAAACTCAAGAAGGATGATCAAAGTGTAGATGCTTCACTCCTTCTTAAAAGGGGGAACAAAAATATTCATAGGAGTGGATATGGAGGCAGAGTTTGGAGCAGAGACTGAAGGAACGGCCATTCAGAGCCTGCCCCACATGTGCCTCATATATATATATACAGCCACCAAGACTAGATAAGATTGATGAAGCTAAGAAGGGCATGCTGACAGGAACCGGATATAGATGTCTGAAAGACGGAGCCAGAACATGTCAAATACAGAGGTGAATGCTAGCAGCAAACCAGTGAACTGAGAATGGGACCCCCATTGGAGGAAATAGAGAAAGGACTGGAAGAGCTGGAGGGGCTTGCAACCCCTTAAGAACAACAATACCAACCAACCAGAGCCTCCAGGGATGAAATCACTACCCAAAGACTATACATGGACTGCTCCATGGTTCCAACTCCATATGTAGCAAGGAAGGCCTTGTTAGGCACCAATGGAAAGAGAAGCCCTTGGTCCTGCCAAGGTTGGACCCCCAGTATAGGGGAATGCCGGGGGAGGTGGGAAGGTTGGGATGGGGAGGGGAACACCCTTGTAAAAGAAGGGGAGGATGGGAAATGGGCTTATGTCCGGGAAATGTGGAAAGGGAATAACATTTGAAATGTAAATTAAAAAATCCAATAAAAAATAAAAGAATAGGCTATACTAAAACCCTTTCCTCTCCAAGTTGCTTTGGTCACTGGTTTTTCATCACAGCAATAGTAACCCTAACTAGGGCACCACCATGTGTAATTGAACCCGCTCTACTGTGACAGGCCAATGATAATACATTGTATATGCAGTTATTTTTTTTTCATGTAACATATTCACAGGTCTGTTGATTAGGATATGGACATCTTTAGAGATCTTTATTAATGCCATATCAAAGAATGGCCCTCATTCATTGAGTCTATCAAGGGTATATGAAGTGGAAATTTCTGGTTTCTTTGGAGACTCAGTTTTGTCATGTGATGTTTTTCTGGAAACATCTTATGAGAAGAGGTTTTGCTGAGAATAGACACATGGTATTTTTCTGGAAGCTACCTGGAAAAGGACATGTGGTTTTTCACTAGAGCAGACACTTGAGAGAACACATGATGTTCGGAAAGGGTATAAATATTACCCAACAGACAGTGGACAACACTGTGAGTCATAGGTTCACCTGGCCACTCTGTTGGTTTCTGTTGGGTTTTGTTGATGCTGGTCTTCACTGACTACACTGTAGCATTGGTTCACCATGCCTTCTTTACTGATAATTGTTTGTATAACTTTGTAGAGAGAAATGCACCAAGGAATTTATGCTGGTGTCTTAGGGTTTTACTGCTGTGAACAGACACCATGACCAAGGCTAGTCTTACAAAAGACAACACTTATTTGGGGCTGGCTTACAGGTTCAGAGGTTCAGTTCATTATCCTCAAGGTAGGAATATATGGCATCGTCCAGGCAGGCATGGTACAGGCAGAGCTGAAAGTTCTACATCTTCATCTGAAGGCTGCTAGTGGAAGACTAAATTCCAGGCAGCTAGGGTGAGGGTCTTATAGTCCACACCCACAGTGACACACCTATTCCAACAGAACCATACCTTCTTGTAGTGACGCTCCCTGGGCCAAACATATACAAATCACCACAGGTGGTGTTCCAGAGGCTTCTTGTCACTTTCAAGATTCAGGCCAATTAGCAAAGCCTCACTTTTCTTCTACATCTAACTGCCATTGCTGACTTGTGAATATTGTTTGTGAGTGGATCAAGCTACTGCTGCTGATTAGTGTGAACTGAACTGCTGATATCCTGACTACAAAGATTGGAATCAACCAAAAAAGAACTATTTCTAAACAGATGCACATCCTCTTTTGCCCTATTAACCTTTCCTTTCTACTATCTCTGGTGGGTGGTAGGCTAGAAGGAAGTTAAAGTGTTTAAGAACCCTTATTAAAATATGTTTTGAGAAATATAAGCCTACAGTTATAAATATTCTCTTTTACATTTTTAGCTAAAATACAACAGTTATCCTAAAAATTAATATGCAAATTACATATGTTACATTCAGTGAATTTGTGACAAGGCAAACACACTCCAGGACCATCCAGATCAGGTTACAGAACATTACTAATACCCCCAAGTTCCTATCCCATGATCTCTTCTAAATACTTGTCGTTTTTTACTTACCAAGGGAAATTTAACACCACTGATCAGATATAGTTTTAAACAGGCAATTGAATAATATAGTATTGTCCTTTGCACTGACTGACTTTACTGAATATTATGTTTATGATATTTAATCATGTTACTACACAAGATCTGCACTACTTTGTTTGCATTGCTATTTTTATTGATTATTTTTTATTTATTTACATTTCAAATGTTTCCCCCCCATCCTGGTCTCTCCTCCACAATCCCCCCACTCCAGCCCCCAGCCCCTTTACCTCTAAGAGGATACTCATCCACCCACCCACATACTCCTGCCCCACCCCTCTAGCATTCCCCTTTGCTGGGGCAACAAGCCTCCACAGGACCAAGCAACTCCCCTCCCATTGATGCCAGATAAGGCAATCCTCTGCTACATATGCAGTGGGAGCCATGGACCCACCCATGAATACTCTTTTATTGGTGGTTTAGTCCCTAGGAGCTATGACGGGTCTAGTTAGTTGATACTGTTGTTCTTCCTATGAGGTTGCAATCTAAGAGGAACACTCCTCCATTGCTGGTGGAATTGCAAGCTGGTACAACCACTCTGGAAATCAATCTGGTGGTTCCTCAGAAAATTGGAAATAGTTCTACCTGAAGACCCAGTTACACCACTACTGGGCATATACCCAAAAGAGACTCCAATATATAATAAGGACACATGCTTCACTTGTTCATAATAGCCTTATTTATAATAGCCAGAAGCTGGAAACAAACCAGATGCTCCTCAACAGAGGAATGGATACAGAAAATGTGGTACATTTATACAATGGACTACTACTCAGCTATTAAAAATGACAACTTCATGAAATTTGCAGGCAAATGGATGGAACTAAAAAATATCGTCTCACGTTAGGTAACCCAGACCCAAAAGGACATACATAGAAATGCAGGGACAAAAAAATGGAGCAGATACTGAAAGAAAGGCCATCCAGATACCACCCCACCTTGGGATCCATCCCATCCACAGACACCAAACCCCAACACTATTGCTATTCCAAGAACTGCTTGCAGAAAGGAGCCCAGTAGAGCTGTCCTCTGAGGGGCTCTGCCAGCACCTGACTAAGATAGGTGCATACACTCAAAGCCAAGCATTGGACTGAGCCCAGGCACTGCAACAGAAAAGATTGGGAAGGACTGAAAGTGCTATTTAATTGCCCACTACATGATTATATATTGATGTTTATGTTCATTTTACCAATAATTGGCATTTGGGTTGTTTCCCAGTCTAGAAAAGTGTCACAGAAAGTTTAAAAACTATTATCATTCACCGAAGTTAAACATATGTATATATTTTGTCTATGAATTTTACTCCTAACAAAAGCCTAACAAAAATGTGTGTGTATGTATACCAAAAGATATCTGTAAAATACTTATAAAAATAATATTTATAAGAATCTGTGGTACTTTGTTTTTTCTGCATGAAAATTCTGATATCAACATTTGGTTTTATCATTCTTTTAAATTTTAGCCATTCTGGAGAATATGGTATTATTTCAGTATAGTTTGGATACATATTTACCTTATTAATAGTAAAGTACACTGTGTTCATGCTTTACTAATTATATGGACATTTACTCTTTAAAACATCTCATGTCATTCATTTTATTTTGTATTTATTTAATAATTCTTTAATTTTGTTTTTTTGGGGTGCTTTGTTTTGGTTTTGTCTTGTGGGCTTTTGAGGGTTTGGGGTTTTGATGGGTTGGTTGTTTGCTTGGGTTTTTCGTTTATTTGTTTTGTTTTGTTTTGCTGTTTTTCAAGGCAAAGTTTCTCTGTGTAACAGCCCTGGCTGTCCTAGAACGTGTTCTATAGACCAGACTGACCTCAAACTCACAGATCTGATGGCCTCTGCCTCCCCAGTGCTGGGGTTAAATATGTGGGCCACCATAGCCAGCTATTTTTTCTTTTTGAGAAAAGATCTCACTGTGCAGTCGTGGTTGGTCCAGAACTCACTATGAAAACCAAACTAGCTTCAAACAGATGTGCCTGTCTGAAGTGGAAACTTCTAGTTCTTTGGTAAATTAGTTATGCCAAAGGATGTTTTGTTGGCGCACATAGGTAAAAGGATGTTGTGCTAAAACAAACACATGAAAGACTATTTTCCTGAAGCAGAGAAAGGTGAAAGGATGTTTGGGCATAACAAACACATGAAAGGATGCTTGATGAAGGAGTATAAATATGACCTCACAGACAATGGGAGAGGAGCACTGAACATTGGTTTGGTTTGTTCTGCCTCACTATTCTTCACGATGACACACACGTATTATTGGTTCACCTTATATAGCATTGTTAAGCTCAACTTGTGATAGTGCTGCCAATGAGAGAAACTCGCCCAGGAATTGCTTGCCAGTTTCCTGCAGCAGCTTGCAGCTTCTGTGGCCTCCACTCAGGCCAGTTTGGTGAGCCTGGTGGTTTCTTTAGGATTGAACTACAGCTGTGTCTTGGTCAGGGTTTCTATTCCTGCACAAAACATCATGACCAAGAAGCAAGTTAGGGGAGGAAAGGGTTTATTCAGCTTACACATTCACATTGCTGTTCATCACCAAAGGAAGTCAGGACTGGAACTCACACAGGGCAGGAAACAGGAGGTGATGCAGAGATCATGGAGAGATGTTTCTTACTGGCTTGCTTCCCCTGGCTTGCTCAGCTTGCTCTCTTATAGAACCCAGGGATGGTACCACCCACAAGGGGCCATTCCACCTTGATCACTAATTGAGATATTGCCTTACAGCTGGATCTTATGAAGGCATTTTCTCAAGGGAGGCTCCTTTCTCCATGATAACTCCAGCTTGTGTCAAGTTGACACACAAAACCAGCCAGTCGAAGCTGCCTGGTGTCTGCTTGCTGAAAGAACTGGACTGTAGCTGCTAATTCATGCCTAGTGTCTGCCTGCCTAGACGACTGGTCTGCAGCTGCTGAGTTGTATTTGCTGTTTGCTACAGGAAGGAACTAATGCCAAAGAAGATCAAGCTCTCCATCAAAGAACTATTGCTGAACAGGTCCACTTCCCCATATCCTAATAACTTTTCACTTCCACTACTCTGTTGGGTGGTGGGCCAGAAGAAAGTAGCAAAAAATTTATGCCAACATCTGTCTCTGACTGCAGAGTGTGGGGAATCAACGGTGTGCACCATAATGCCTGGCACGTGTTTTTTTTTTTAATCTGTTTGTCAGATTTACAACTTATATACATTGCTTCTCTACCACTGAAATATGTATATAAATCAAAATATACACAACAATTAGCTTTTTGGCTTGGTTATCTCAATTTTGGTAGCATAAACAGAGCAAAATAAAGTATTTTAAATGTTGTGATAATTTGTTTACAAGTTTGTGATAATTATTAAAATAGAAGGTAAATTTGTCATTGAAAATACATATGGACAGGCTGATTTTTTAAGTATATATCTTTATTTTTATTTTATTATTTATTTTAAGTATTTTTAACTTATCCCTAGTAGAATTTAAATCCAAAAATAAAATAAATCCAGGTTCAATAGAAAGTAATAGCAAAAATAAAAAAAGTTGGTGAGCCACTGAGTAGCACAGTTTTAAAAGTGTACTTAATGAAAGCATTACATACAGTAGAATTTCATTCAGTTGAAATAATTTTTCTTTACTTTTTATCAAGCTGGCTCTAAATAGCCCTCAGTATCCAGATTGGTCACCACTCCCTCATAGAAGCCGTGCCCAGGCCTACTAAACTAGGTTAAGTTCCCCTTCTTACTGTCCCTCTCTATGCAAGTCAAAGGGCTTCCACCTGTTTATCAGCTGTTTAGCCACTAGATCCACAGACAAAAAGGCAGTTGCCCAGTGAATCCCCAACAGCACACTGCAAGTTCTTATGCACATTTACTGAGTAAATGAAAGACACTGTGGGTGGGGTAGATCCACACACTTGAGTACTGCTAACCTATGCTACAATTTAAATGTAGTTCTTCTCTTCCAAAAAAAGTATTTCTTTTTACTTGTTTTCACAGAGATCTTCCTCAATTCTGTGTCTGCACAATAATACAGTCACTTCTAACATGAAGGCCACAGAACCAAAAGGGTCAATGAATAAAATTCAGTAAGTTCATGAACTTGGATAAAAGGAAAATAGCTTTGTTTTTATTGAAATTGAATTGTAGATGAAATTTAATTTTTTTCTTCAATTTCTACGTGGGTCACAAACTGCAATAATGTTACTAACAATTATACTTTGCCAGCCTACATCAGTAATTTTCCTATCAGTTACCAGTTATAAATACCTCAAAATATCATTTACATTCACCACTACTTTAATTATGCAACCCTCCACTAGATCTTTTTATTTCATATGTTGGCAAAATAGTACATATTATCACAGTCACCAATTTGGAGAACTTGAAAATATCTTAATAACAATATAATTTGTTTCCTTTCTGATGCCTTATATTTTACTTTAATTCATATACCTAAAAATATTATTCTCCAGAGAACAGCATTTATATTCATCAAAAGGTACAAAAAGTGTTTGAACAGGATAATCAGTCATCATTCCTTAGGCAAAGTCGTTCTGACTGCAATCCCAGTACTCTGTAGGCTGAGATAGGAGAATTGACAATTCAAATGCTTGAGTTTGAAACCAATGTACATTCCACAGTGAACCCTAGGGGCAGCCTAGGTTACAGAGCAAGACCCTGTCTCAAAACAAACAAAACCAAAATGTATTGTCTTTTCTGACATGTCTATTATCCAATTTTGGATACAGTGAGGTATCTCATAAAGTAAAGGCACTTGCCATACAAGCCTGAAAACCCCAAATCTCTGGGTGGTAGAAAAGAACAGAGTCTGGAAATTTGTCCTCCAATATCCACATGCACACCATGCACATGGGAATCTGCATTCAAACATAACACATACACACACACACACACACACACACACACACACACACACACTTCATTTTAAAAGGTGTTCTGACTCAAGGATTTGTACAGTAGGTCAATGGGATAAGGAAAAATCCAACTTCCAGGGGTGAAGAAATATATCCACCAGTGTGAAAGAAGGGATCAACGCAAAAGCAAATCAACAGTGTAGTCAATGACATTCCCGAATTCAAGCTAGATTGGGGGAGGGGATTGGGATTTAAGAGATCTTGTTAATGATTTAGTCCCAGTAATGAATTACTGCATAGACTCACAATGAATGAAATACTTGATAGTGAAGCATGGTGAAAACTAGCTAACAACAAGCCTAGCTAAAATGAAAGATGAAAGGGTAACTTTTCTAAGTAAAAGTAGAATGATCAAGGGACAACTTTAAAAAAAAAATAACAATGATCATGTGTTTTTAAAAAAAACTATAAGACTTAAAAAAAAAAAAACATAGTGCTGGCTTGATGGTGGAGGAAAGAGGAAAGACAGCCAAATGCATGAATCAGTTCCTCTCTGACCTCGAAGGACTTTATAATTTTGGCAACCGGCAGTTCACCTCACTAATAATACAAGGAAATGAAGAGGGCAGGGACAGAACACCATGAAGAATGTAAGCCAGCTCGGAAACAGCTTGTCACTATTTCCAGAGTGAAACACCATCTGAAGGGTTATGTTGATTCCATCAAACTAGGGGTCCTTCTTTAGCCCTGAGCCACCTCAACTTCTTCATATTGCACATGATCATAAACTTATTTTTCTAAAATGAAACTATTTTAAAATTTACTCATTTTCCACTTGAAATGTGCTTTTATCTGCTGCTTTCCTCAATATTCTAGTCACTCAGCTATAGCAAATTCATTTTAAATAAGTCTTAATATGATCATCATTTTGTTAGATATTACAGCTAGATTATATTTTCACCCAATTCCTCCCAAAAAACTGTTTTCAATGAGCAGTAAAGAGCTCATGCTGAGCAATGGAAGAGAACACACACACACACACACACACACACACACACACACAGAGAGAGAGAGAGAGAGAGAGAGAGAGAGAGAGAGAGAGAGAGAGAATTTTTTAAGTAAAAGTATTCATCTCCCAGAGGCCTAGAGAAGAATCAAATAGTTCTGCCAAAAACAAACAAACCAATTAATTAATTAATTCAATGATATGGTTCCTAGTAATATTCTGCTTTGTTCATAGACTGGTGCCTAATTCAGTGGTCATCAGAGTGGCTGCCTCTGGCAGCTGATGGGAGATGTAGAGGCCCACTGACAAAACATTAAGTGGAGAAAGAGCCTAGGTTAGAGACCTCCATTAGTTCCCTCCCCTTGGAGTTCCAGAAACCCCGCAGAAGATGGGGAGGAAGAATTGTGGGAGCCACGGGGGATCAAACACCAGAGAGCACAGCCTGTAGAATCAGCTAAGCAGGGCTCATGGGGCCTCACAGAGACTGAAGGGGCAATCGTGGAACCTTCAAGGTTCTGCGCTAGGGTCTCTGCAAATATGTTATAGTTTGTTGGTTTGATGTTTTAGAAGGGATTCCTGACAGTGAGAGATGGGGTGTCTCTGACTCTTTCTGGACCCTTTCCTCCTAGTGAGTTTCCTTGATCACAATTGAAGTGAAGGTTTGTGCCTGGTCTTATTCTATCTTTTTGTGCTTTGTTTGGTTGATGTCCCTGGGAAGCTTGCTCTTTCCTAGGGGAAGTAGGGGAAGAAAGGGGAGGAGGAGCTGGGAGGAGAAGCTATGGTCAGGGTGTATTGCATATTAGAAGAATACATTTTTCAAAAATGTCAAGTATTTGTCCATTACTTTAGCTTTTAGTGCTCACTTTTTATTAATGTCAATAAAAGAATGTAATACCTGAAGCTTTCCTGGACATAATCGATCTCACTAGCACTAATGAAAACTAGGTTTAAACTAACGTCGTCAGGAAGCCAGGCAAGACTACAACTCCTCAGGCTAGAGGCCACATTCCACCATGGCCCCACCCCTCAGGCGCAGTTCGCCTCAGATACTCACTTTCCCAGCATGCTCCGCCTGGCAGGCGACTCAGCCGAGAACGCCCCAGGTCGTTGAGGCAGTGCAGGAGAAACCCGGCAGGGGGCGCCGAGATCCCTAGCTCGCTACTTAGCACCCGCAGACCTTGAGGCCCGCCCAGCTCGCCGCTCCAGAAACGTCAACACGTCGGGCCACCCACCCTCAGACTGCCAGCTAGGCAGGCTCTGATGCGCATGCGCAAGCACCCCTGCCACGCGCCGAGCTACTGCGCATGCGTCCTCTGGAAAGTGACTCCGCCCTGCACCCCCGCAACACACACCGTGCTTAGTTTCCTTTTCCGGGCCCCGGAGAGGTGGGGCCAAGGTGGGAGCATGAGGTTGTCCTTAGCTGCCGCTATCTCCCACGGCCGCGTCTACCGCCGCCTGGGCCTCGGTCCCGAGTCCCGGATCCACCTTCTACGGAACTTGCTCACAGGCCTAGTTCGCCACGAACGCATCGAGGCGACATGGGCACGCGTGGACGAGATGAGGGGCTACGCGGAGAAGGTAAGAGCCAAGTCATTCATGGCTGGGCCCAGCCTCAGACCACTGCGCTTGTCCTGTGTCGGGAGTAGGTAGCGAATTCCCTGTGGCACTCAGCTGAGCACGTCACTCCCGCGCTTTAAATGGAAGGCTGGTTGGGCTGAGGAGGAAGGAGCGCCCTGAATTAGCTTAGCTGGTGGGATGACTGGATGAAGGTGAGACATTAGAAGAGTAAGGTGGGTGCCTTACTCTTGCTCGTGTTGTATCCGTGTGTTTTGTCCTCACAGCTCATCGACTATGGAAAGCTGGGAGACACCAACGAACGAGCCATGCGTATGGCTGACTTCTGGCTCACTGTGAGTGCTTCCTGCCTTCTAGTGGGGAAGGAATCCTTAGAAAACCGGGTACTTGGCAGATTTAAGCCAGGGCATTCGCTTATGTACCAGAGTTACGAACTACCTTAGACACGTGTTTCTCTTATTTGAACTGGAAGAGATGCACATCTGTATAACTTCCTATAAGTGGTTCTATGTAACTTGGTAACTGATTGGTGGTGGGGAAAGCCGTTGTGACTATTTTCTTCTGATTAACTCTCCCCATCTAGGAGAAGGACTTGATCCCAAAGCTGTTTAAAGTGCTAGCGCCTCGGTTCCAAGGTCAGAATGGCAACTACACAAGAATGCTACAGATCCCGAATCGAAAGGAACAAGATCGGGCCAAGATGGCAGTGATAGAATATAAGGGGAACTGCCTCCCTCCCCTGCCTCTGCCTCACAGAGATAGCAACCTTACTCTCCTAAACCAGCTACTCCTGGGACTGCAGCAGGACCTGCACCATAACCAGAAAGCAAGCCTCCACAGCTCCCATACAGTTCAAACACCAAAGACTTAACTGGAGCTGGAGAGTGCATAGGTGTGGTACCTGTGTTGGTGGGTCTTGGAGCTCTTGTAGTGTGTGAGACCTTGAAGTGGCATTGTGGAGCCCCCTCATAATGAGGCCCAGACCTCCCTGCTGACTAGAATTGATCCTCTTTGCACAGTAGATAAAATCCTTGATATGAATATAAGACACTGACTTTCTTTTCCTTCCCTAGGATTTCTGGAACATAAGGAACATGCAGATGCTCAGCCTCCTACGACAGTAAATCCACTGCTTTACCTTTCTGAGTCTTAGGTCCAGTTTTGCTTTGCTTTTTGGTGGGGAGAGGGTCTTGCTGTGTAATCCAGGTTGCATCTACCATGCAGCAGTCCTCCTGTCCCTTTTGCCCAAGTGCTGGGCTTGAAGGTGTTCACCACCACACAGTGCCAGTTTGCTTATGTTTTGTTTATATTTTTCTGAGACAGAGTTTCTTTGGCTGTCCTGGAACTCTCTTTGTAGACCATGCTGGACTTGAACTAAGAAATCCACATGCATTTGCCTCCTGAGTACTGGGATTAAAGGCATGGGACACCACTTCCTGGCTCAGTTTGCTTATTTTAACACTTATTTATATGGGCCCTGTATTGATTGATTCCAAATTATCTTCCTATGGTGCTTGTGGTCCAGCCTAGAGACTCACCATAGGGATTTCTTTTTTGTTTGTTTTTTATAAGTTACACATGAGAATCTATTTACCAATCCTATGAGAATGGGTTTCATCTTGGCATTTTCATATATGTCTCTCTACCAGTTGTCTTTTGATCATGTTCACCAACACACACACGCACCCCATTGTCCTGTCTATTTCATTTAGCCCCCCTTCCACTTCATGTCTTTTTGTGAGTGTGATTGTATCCTGGTGAGTTTCATTAGTCCTACTTACAGGAGCGTGTGTGTCTTATCAATGGCTATATCCTCCCTTAGCAACAGTTAACTATCGATCCAGAAGGGAGGGTGTGGCCATCTGCCCTTCTAACCCCCTGACAAGATTTTGACAGGTTACTGTGAGAGCAAGCATTCAGTCCCAAGAGATTGCTTCCTGATAACTAGCTGTGTGAACCTCTGTACAGGAATCTTCAAATAACGAAGTACTCCTAAACATGAGAATTGTTTCTAGGCAAGGTCACATGTTGCATTTGTGTTTCACTCGAGGTCTGGATGGGTTTTGAATGTGGACTCAAATAGATGTTTCACCACCCTGATCATAGATCGGGCTTTGGCATCTGCCAGGATGTTGGTGCTCCGGATAAGTTCCTTCCTCTCAGTGGAGGGTGTGAAGAGGAAGGTTGATAGAGAGTGATGCTTTAGAAAGTTAAGCCTGCTGGGAATTTCCTGAAAGCTTTTGTTGTCAAAAGTGGACCTCTGTGGGAACCCAGAAAGAGGAAATCCGGTTTCAGAATGGCTGGGGCATGTGAGAAGCAAGGAGCTTGTTTATATCCACTCAGTATTATAGATATGACCCATTCTGCCTGCCGTGCTGTATGTTCAGAGACTTGACCAGGGAGCTGTGAGAAGAAGTTCTCCTGAACAATTGATGCAGGGCCTGAAGAAGGTAGGAGGTCACTGTGGAAGCAGAAAGACATTAGCTTCAGTGATAACAACCATTCTGAGACTGTCTACACTACATCTGCCTACACTAAATTACCTAGTCCCCGCAGAGCTATCCCTCTTCCTTCTGCATAAAACTTGACATGTTTCTTTGTAAATTTTTATCCCTTTTCCTATCTTTTGAGCATTTACCAGTTAGATGCCTGAGTCATGACTTGTTCTAGGAAAAGCCCTCCCCTTAAGGCAAACCTTGGAAGACTTTGCTTTGAACCCCCACCATTTGGAGCTTAAATATATCCCTAAATGTTGTACATTTCTTTATTGGGGAGGGAGGAGGATGCATGTGTCACAGTGCAGATAGAGCCCAGAGGACAGCTTTCCCAAGTTATTCGTCCAACCTGTGGTTCTTCGGTACCAAAGTCAGGTCATCAGACTTGGTGGCAAGTGCCTTTATTCTGCTGAGCTGTACCTACCCCTTCTATATGTGTTAGCTAAGCATCTTCTAATCTCCAGCATCACCTTATACATGAAGGATATAGCATTCTTCAAGAATGTTTGCAGTACATCTGGCCCTGGCCAAAAGTGAAGCATCTGCAGTCAGGGAGCTCATAGTTGTACATCTCTAATAATGTGGCCCAAAAAAGTTGACAAATCCTAGGACATCTACTGAAGGCTTTGTTAATCTGCCTGTGTTTGTAAAAAGCTGCCTTTGAGTAGACGTTGCCTAAATACCAAGCCAAAGAGAGCCCCCTCATCACTTTGAAAGAATGGTTCTCCACATGGAGTTCCAGGTTTTGATTTTTTTTTTTTTTTTGAGACATGGAGTCTCTGTGTAGCCTAGGCTGAAATGGAACTCACTCTGTAGACCAGGCTTGCCTTGAACTCCAATCTACCTGCCTTTGCCTCCCTTAGGCTGGGATCGAAGGTATGTACCACCACTACTCAGCTTTTGGTTTTGGGGGTTGGGGGAGTGGAGTTTCATTGCCTTACAATAAGGTTGATAAACTAATGCCCCTCACCTACCCAAAAAACTTAACATATTTACTTAAAACTTTAGCACTACGAACCTAATACCTACCTGTAATTTTTACCCGTAACTGTCTTTCTGTATCTTTTTTTTTTTTAAATCAATAAAAATTAGGTAGATCCATTTATTTTGGGTGTATTTTACAAGTATAAGTTTGGATGCGCTGTTTGACAAACTTCAGCATTAACTGCCAACTTTACAGACATCTTTAACAAGAAAAGGCATTTATGTTGGCCTTCCGCATACAGGCAGTGTCCTATTGCATATCAAATGGTGGAGATGCACTGACAGATTTGAGGGCATGTCTTTCTGTATCTTAAGTGGAGTCATGTCCTACTTTATCTCTATTAGCAAATATGCAATTTTCCCTCGTGGGACACCCCAGGCACAAGGCCATAGTGATAGAAATGTGATCATCTTAATTGCCTGATAGAGTTCCAGTTCTCTATGGATCAAAATCCAGATATCTTACACTGCCTACTGACCAGGCATCTACTTTATGCTCCTCCTACATGGTGCCTCTTAAGTTCATGCTGTAGAAATATAGAACACACCTTATTCAGATGGTTTTTCTGGCATAATTCCCTTAAGCTTTGTTCACATAGTCCCTGTCATCTGGAGGCTCCACTTTCACCTACATAATCTATACACAGACTTTCAGGTGGCTTTTCTGACCATCCCCATTCCTAAATGCATTACTTTGTCAAAGATAAGCCTGCTGTGTTTCTGTAGTACACTGAAATACAACATTGCTTTCTAGTCCCTATGGTGTAGGGCATTAGGCTGAAGACAGTGAGAATGGCAGATTAAAAACTAACCAGTTAAAGTGCTTCCTAACTGCAATCCTAGCTACGTGTGTGAGAGAGATTATTGCCATTTGAGGCTGGCAGTTCTTTTTATTGCTACCAAAAGCAGTTTAAACAAGCTTTGTACCACTAAAACTAGTGTTCCTCCCTCCCCAAAAAATGTTTTCCTAGGACCCAGAAAAGCATTTTGCATCAGAACACATAATGATCAATATGAATATAAATAATTGCATATTCTCACAAGACAGCTTCCTTTACGTTTCATTACCTTTAACAGTGCTGCTACTTCCAGAGCTGGGAGAATGACTCAACAAAGTGCCCACCTCTAGAGCATGAGGTCCTGAGTTCACATCACGAGCCACACAAAAAGCCAGATGATTTGTTTATTCGGTAAAGATGCTTACTAGCAAGCCTGATAACCTCAATTTGATTCCTAGAACCCACACAGTAGAAAATAAAATGACCCCTGACTACACATGCTGTGGCACATATACTAGTAATAGAAATTTAAACAAAAAAGCAAAAAGAAAGCCAGGTGTGATGATGTATCCTGTAATTCCAGTGCTGGGCATTCAGGGTAGAACATGCAGATCATAGAAGCTTATTGGTCAGCCAACTTAGGCAAACATAAATTCTAGGTTCAGGAAGAAATCCTGTCTCTAAAAGCCCTGAGGTTGACCTCTAGCCTCCACATGCATGTGCACTCACCCCCAGGAACATACCTACATACACAATGCTGATCCCAATTCACTAAATTGGTTTTACAACCTATTAATGAGTTACAACCTGCTTTTGCTGGTTTTGGTCAGCCTTTCAAGTGCCTAAGCATTGCCTTTGCTGGATAAAATCCAGATATTACATTGACAGCCTGGTCCAGCTACATCTCAACCCTGCCATATTCAACTCTGGCTGAAGTTTATAAAACAACTGTGTGGAAATGCCAAACTACACTATTCAGTATCCAAGTCAAAAGTTCCTCTTCAGGGACTTAAATGCTGATAGTGATTGTCAAGAATATAAACATGTCTAATTTCCCACACTCCAACATCCTGGAATATTTCTAACCAAGCCACAGACAGAAAATACCTGTGTATATTTCTATAGTGGCAAAAAAATAGAAATGATGCATCTTTTATGATTATAGTCACTGGATTCTTCAAATAAAGCTCAATGTATTACAGTGGCCCAAACTCTTCATTTGGTCTTTTAACCACATAGACAACCACCCATACTGTATATTAGATCTGAAATTTGTTCATCCTAAAATCAAAGTTTGAACCCAGGACTGGGCTCTCTGGTTATGTGTGCTCAGCATTCATCAAATCCTTTGTTCAGTCGCCAGCGGGGAGGGAGGGAGGACCAGCAAGAAAAAAGTTCCCACTTCCTCAAGCTCTTAAGGCCAAAGTCGCCCATTTCCTTGAGCCCTTAGGCACTGACAGCCACAGCTCTATCTCTATAAATCTGACTTGGTTTTGTTGCTTTGGGTTTGTTTGTTTTTTTTACTTGTTTATTTTTTTTAATTTAAAAAAATACACCCTAAAATCTCTGGGCAATACTCTAAAATACAGTTTAAAATCAGCAGGAGTTAGTATGGACTGTGTGGAACAGGAGGCAAAACCAAATGTAGGCCTCCTTGGCTGCTCTAAAACTGACCTGGCCTGGAGCAGGTAAGGGAGAATCCTTCATCAATAGCAACTCCTACTTGAGATCACTATCTTAGGGTTTTATTGCTGTGAACTGACACCATGACCAATGCAAGTTTTATAAAGGACAACATTTAATTGGGGCTGGCTTACAGGTTCAGAGGTTCAGTCCATTATCATCAAGGTGGGGAGCATGACAGCACCCAGGCAGGCATGGTGCAGGAGGAGCTGAGTTTTATATCTTAAGCCAAAGGAAGCCAGGAACAGACTGAGCATCCTTAGGCAGCTAGAAGGAGGGTCTCCAAGCCCACCCCAACAGTGACACGCTTCCTCCAACAAGGCCACACCTAATAATGCCTCTCCCTCGGCCAAGCATATGCAAACCATCACAGTCATTAACCCTTGAAAATGCCTTTGGAAGGACTTCGTTAGAATTCAATAAAAGGTTGGCAGTAGTCTGAGACCGCTCTTCCTAGGGTTGGTTCTGGAGTTGAACACTTGTGATACTCTCCCAGGGAAATTTGTCAGGAGTCCTGGTGATTCTCCCTAATTCTACCATCTTAACCAAAATGAACATTTTCAAAGCATCTTATGTCCTGTGCCCACAACCTAGATTCTTACATCTGCGTCCATCTGTGAGAACGAAGTTTTGGCTGAAATGTGTCCTATTATCTGTTATCACAGAGTTTGATGCATTTCATAAATCCTTAATTTGTGACAACAATTCCATCCCTGGCAAACTCTAGCTCTTCAGAGCTATCTTCTTGGCTAGCCTTCAACCTACCTTGTCCTATAAGACATAAGCACTATGATAGTTGCTAACAGCACAAGACCACAATCTGTTTATGGCCCTACCCAACCTTAAAGTACCTACTCAACATAATTGGGTGTGTTCAAAACTATACAAGGGATGGTCAGTGTCTCCCATGCTTTGTAAGAAGGTTGAATTCGAAGTTGGGAAGTGCCAGATGACCCACATGCTGGCCTAATCATGTTTATATGCACTGACAACCACTTACTATATTTGACTTTCCTAATTCTATTAAGCCCCACTAACCCTTCCATGTTTGTTCTTTTCATTTAGAACAGTGTTAACTCTGAAAAATGAAGCTCCATTCACACTAGACTTCCCTATTGTGATAATTGTCACTGAATAAAATCTATCCTTACTACTTTAAAAAAAAAAAAGCGAGTGTTACACACTTTGCTGATGCACCAGTTCCTTCAGTGAGCGTAGAGGCAGAAGTTTCCACATTATTTTACACTGCTCCCCCGACCCCTGTTTTAGAAGTAGTAGCTGAAAGTAGACCATGGAGGTAAGGGGACTAACTACCATGTGGTCACTGTTTTGTTCTTTTAACTTTATTGTGAGAGAGAAAGAGAAAGATGTGTATTCGTGTGCCATGGCATATGTATGGGGGTCAGAGGACAAGTTTGTGGAATTGATTCTTTCCTTCCATCTTTATGAGGGTTTGTGGGATCAAACTCAAGTTGTCAGACTGATGATTGGTGATGGCACTGCTGTTGAGACAAATTCTCTCTGTGTAGGCCAGGCTGACCGCCACAGTGTTGAAATATGTGTGCATCACCACTCCCGGCTAGACTGTTGATGTTTAACACTTCTTCATATACTTTTTGGCTATCTTCTCATCCTTGAAATGTCTTTTGCCTATATTTTAGTGAAGCTATTTTTGCTGAGTTATGTGAAGTCCTTATATATTTTAAATTTCAATCTCTTATCAGATACATGGATGGCAACTATTCTATTCCCCAGCAGATTACCTTTTCCTGTTCTGATTGTTGTGATGTTTAGAAACCTTTTGGTTCAATGTCATCCAGTTGACTTACTTTTCCTATTCTTTACTGTTTTATACAAAATGTATTACCAAGGTTAGTGTGGGGAAGCTTCTCCCTGTGTTCTCTTCTAGCTGTTTACTGGTCTTCCCTGCACTAGGGACCTCAACCTTTGGCAACTTTTATTTGTCTCTAATATATTTTATGCTAACTGTATAAGGTTCAGAATTTAGCATGGGCATAGAGCATGAGATCTGGTTCAATTCCTAGAACCAGAAGGGGACAGGGAAAGGGACAACAAAATCAAGTTAGCTAATTTTGAGTCTAGTATAAAGCAAGGATTCTGATTTTTTTTTCCCACTTTGGCTTGAGGATATATGGTTTCTCAACATCTTTTGGAGTGATTTCCCCCAGTGTACACTCATTCCTGGCTCATTTTGACTGTACATACATTTGTTTATTCCTGTGCCATTGGCCTGTGTCTCTTAGGCCAACACAGCCATGTTTGGTTACTATAGCTTTGAAATATAGACTGCAATCGGGGAAGAGTTTGTGGTTATAAACTTTGTCTTTGTTTTTTTTATTTCTTTTTTTAAAGGCCATTGGTATTTTGTTAGGAATTGCATGGACTCTATAGATTACTTGAAGTTATGTGAATATTTTAATAATTTTCATTCTTCCAATCATGAGCACAAGGCAGTGTTCCTACCTGTGTTTTTTTCAATGTCTTTTTATCAGTGCTAGTAGTTTTGGGTACAGTGTTTTTTTTTTGTTTTTTTTTTTTGGCTTTTTGGTTTTTTTGAGTTCTCTGTCTTGTCCTGGAGCATGCTCTGTTAACCAGTCTGGCCATAAACTCACAGTCCACCTGCTTCTGTTTCTACATACTAGAATTAAAAGCATGTGCCACCACTTCCCAGTGAGTACAAATCTTTTACATCCTTAATTATATTTATTCCTATGTCTTTTAGGCTAGGGATTGAACCGAGGCTCTAGCACATACTAGGCAATCCCTCTAGAACTGAACTACATCTCCAGCCCTCGTCTACAAATGAAATCATTTCCTTTCTTTACCAGTGGCACAATTTCATACTGTACATCTTTTATTATAGTGGCTGAATAATTCTGTTGTTTAGAACCCTTCACTAAATAGTGAGTTCTTCGAGAAAACACATCTAATTCATTTCTCCCACTACCCAGTACAGAGCATAAGACAAAATTGGCATCAACTGTCTATTGAATGAATCAATGTGTATAACAGACTTCTTCAGCCTGGATGTAACATTTTTTGCTTATGAACTCCTCCCTTCCCCTATTTCCTCCTACTTCATCTGAAAAAAGAGCTTCCTGCAAAGCTGATTCCCCATTGTTCACTCTGGATAATGTCTGTACCCTGAAGGCTCCCTTCTGCATGCTCTTAAGTGCATGGGCATAGTGTAGATGTCCTTTGACTCTTCAGCATAAACTCAGTAGTTAAGTCTGAGATGCTTTCATCTTAGAAGTGGTCTGTGTGCTTACACTTTAAGGAAAGGAATTTAAACTTCCCTGAGATATTGCATTCTTCTCCACAGTGTATCTGTTTAATATAAAAATAGTATTTTAGTTCTTACGAGTTATGTGTTATATATCATACACACACATAAACTCTCTATGAAAACTGATGTTTTGAGGAGATAAGTTTTATTTATTCTGTAGCTCCACATATGCTCTTGTTAATCCACTGTTCACCCAGTATGAGAATCCAGCCTTAAAGGAGTTTTACCCATTTCATTTCAAGATGAAAATACAAAGCTACTTCGTTGTATGGTACTGAAAGCTTAATGACATCGTCCTGGCTTAATTTCTAACAATTTTCCCTTACAATGGTTTCCAAAACTTTTTTACAATTTTCTTCTCCTTCTAGCCCATAAAGAATAAAAGAAAGGAAAGAGAGTTCAGTTTGGTACGTGCTGAGTTTGAGATGCCTGGGACCATCTGGAGCTTGAGAATGAGGTCTTTGCTGGGAGAACAGATTTGGGAGTTGTCAGCAATTAAAGCTAAGGAAATGGATGGAGTGACTCAGAGTACACATGCAGAAGGAAAAGAGGCTGAGGTCAGACACTGGGAGCACAGACAGGATACAGAGCCTATGGAGGAGACAGAGAAATTAAGACACGAAAAGGAACCCTAAGGATTCCTCACAGTGCCTAACACACATCTGCTTACAGAGAAGACACTCAAAAATTATCAAATACGTTTCTCAAACATAATCTTTCAAAATGCTGCCATGATAGAGTAAACAGAGATAAATATTCAGATGTCTTCTCACAGAGAGGATGCATCATAAATAAGGATGACATAGCCACAGTTATATCAAAGTAGTTGCACATGAGGATCAAGAAAGAGGTTAAGGTAGATGAAAAAGAACTAATGCAAGTGAGTAGGTATTCATTAAGAATGGGGGAGAGAGGAGGCTGGAGAGACGATGGCTCAGTGGTTAAGAGCACTCACTGCTCTTCCAGAGGTCCTGAGTTCAATTCCCAGCAACCACATGGTGGCTCACAACCATCTGTAATGGGATCCAATGCCTCCTTCCAGTGTGTCTGAAAACAACCACAGTGTACTCGCATACATAAAATAAATATCTTTTTTAAAAAATAGGGGAGAGGTAGGCATGGTGGCACACACCTTTAATCCCACCACTCAGGGAGGCAGGGAAGAGTACCTACAGTGAAACTGTCAAAAACAACAACAAACCAGAATGGGGGGACAGAAATCAAATTCCCAGGCAACAAGATCTGCAGGTATAAAGGCACTGAATTATGAAACAGCATAGAGTGATTTGGAAATTCCAAATAAGTAATTTGGTACAGCTGGGATTTCATACTTCAGGAAAAAGTGCAGGAAATGAAGCAGGAAAGCCAGGCAAGATCTGGTTACAAAGGATCCTGTAGGACATGATAAAGTGCTTGGATAGTGTCCTGGAACTAGAGGAAGCCACTAAAGGATTTTTAAGTGGAGAGAAAAGGGATCAGACTTAGATATCAGAAAGATTATTCTTGCATCAGACTGGAAGATGGGTTAAAAGGGCAAGACAAGAAGCAAAAATATCAAATATACTAATTGAGGAATCTGAAAGAAGTTGTTGGAACTAGGCTAGGCCGAAGGCAGGAGGGAAATGGAGAAGATGAAGGATCAGACAACTAAAGAAAAGGCCGACACTGTGAGGGATGGCATGAGGTAGAGGAAACGCTTAGCTGCTTTGTTTTTTTTCTGGTTGGGTTATTTTTATGCTTTTTACTGAAAATATTTTTTACACAATATATTCTAGTCATCATTTCCCCTCCCCTACTTTTTCCAAGGTCCTCCTCATCCAGTCAAGCATAACACCCGGTTTCTGCTTGGGCAGCTGACTAGAAGTTTCAATCCACAAACGAGGACGAATAGAGTAGATGCATATTGGAGACCATCGTGGTAAACTCTATTGTAGGCACATTCCTGTTGAGGGAAGCACTCGCTGTGATTCCCTGGAGTTCGGGGGTGCACGTGAACTAGCAACCTAAAGAACCGTGCGCATGAGGTGGAGTAAGTGGGATTTAGCTAAGTGAGAGTCTGCATACTGAAAATATGAAGGGAAGGAAAAAGGTGATCTAGGATAGAGCTGAGCTAACAATGCTATATAGAAGGAAAGAAGAGCCCTGTTCAGATGCTCAAAAGAAGGCTTGTGTGTTGGGGTGTCAGTAACTGGAAGAGAGTATGGAAGTATTAGCTGTGTGTGCCATCCAATACAACATGAGTTTTGGGTGCAGACACCAGTTCATTTTTATATTCTTAGAACAAAAATTGGCCAGGATTTAGAATACTGGTTTAATGAATGCCTTTGGCAATTGAACTTAGAAGTTTGGACATTCCTTGTTAAATAATGGAGACTCCCATTTGATAATTGGTAATTATCAACTTTTTAAAATTTGCTTTTGAAACCAAGTTCCTATGTGCTAAAACTGGCACAAAACAGTTTGATAGTTTTTAGGTTCTCTTTTGAGCCTTTCAAATAGTTTCAGTTCACCTTAATTTAGTTTTAAGTCTCTTTATTAGATGTGCTATATGGATTTAAGTCAAACTCTGCTGCCGTTCTGTATATGTTACATAGTTCAGACACTTGGGACTTCATCACTCAGATGAGATAAATAGAAATACCTTATAAATATACCTATGAATTAAAAATAGCTAAAATCAGCCAACTTGTTGTATGAGGCAAATATTGCTGACACTAAAACCTCACAAAGGCATCTCAAGATAACAAGAAAAAAAATCTTAGGAATATGAACAAGACTTCATTAAAATGCTAGCAAATCCTACAGCTATAGAAAGAAGTATACACTTTATCAGATAGAACTTTTGCTAGGAATGCAAGGTAGATTTGCTATCTTAAAATCAATTAATATATTTTATACCATATCAAAAGAATAAAGAAAGACCATACCATACAGACAAGAAGAGGCAGAGGCGGGCAGATCTCTGTGAGTTTGAGGTCCACCTAGTCTACATAGTTGAGTTCCAGGACAGCCAGGGCGACACAGAGAAACAATGTCTCAAGTGAAGCAAATAAGAGTCATGTCTGTCTATAGCACACCCTGCTCAAGGCTCAGGAGCCATCAGGGAAGAGGACTGGAAAAGACTGTTAGGAGTCAGGGGTCAGGGGGGTACTAGAGCAGAACAGTGTTTTCTGGACATGACAGGACACCAGCACCCATGAACTCACAGAATCTGTGCTGTCTGCACAGATCTAGCCAGTTGATATCCCAGCATTGAGGGAAGGGGTCCATGGGACCTCACTCATCTCTGGGGAGCTATGGTCAGTTAATGATTCCTGGAGAAAGGAAAGTCAGCCTTCTTAAGGTGTGGCCACTGGGAGGTCAACCATTCATCAGTGTAAGATTCATCAGTGTAAGCCCCACACAGACAGGAGTCTATGGACACTAAAAACTGGAGCGAGGGAGGGAGGGAGAGAGAGAGACAGAGACAGAGACAGAGACAGAGACAGAGAGACACACAGACAGACTCTAGAAGGAGAGGGAGGAGGGAGGATGCACTGTGGGTAATTCAAATAATTAATGAAAATATTTATAAAAAAGTATGTTTGAAATAATAGCTACCCCTAATCTCATACTTAATGTCAAAAGACAGGACACTATCCGCTAAAATCTATGACAAAATAAGAATGGTCACCATTGCACTTCTATTTAATTTTGTACTAAACTAGAGGCTCTGTTAGGGCAAAGAAAATAAATGAAATGTTAGGCAAGAAAAATAAATGAAAAAGATCTAAAATAATGATGAATTTAAGTCTGCAGACTTAGCCCAGAGCTTAGAGCACTGGCTGTACTTGCAGAAGACCAGCACCCATAGAGAAGTCACAGTGACTCTGGTCCCAAAGGAACCAACACCCTCTTCTGACCTTTCGGGCACCACGTGTGCATGTGGTACTTGTTCATACACACAGGCAAAACACTCATACACATAAATACTAAAGAGGTGATGAAGAGATAAATTACCTCTAGATACATATAGCATGATCATGTGTATTTTAAAAATCCAAGAAGTTCATACATGTGTACACACACACACACACACACACACACACACACACAATCAAGATTATAGAATATTGTATAGGTATTTAAACTTAACTCTACATAAAAATATCTCATTTCTATACAGAAGTAATCCAAAAAAGGAAATGAAACAATTTTACTTGCAATAGCACTGATGAACAAACTAATAAAGAAATTTAACAAAAAACGACAAAACTTACACGTGGAAAACTACAAAGCATTTTTGAGAGACTAATAAATGGAAAGCCATCACATGCTGTGGATTAACAGACTTGGCATGGTTAAGATGTCAGTAGCCCTCGAACTGGCTTACAGCTTTCGGAGCCTTCCTATCAAAATCACAGACGCACGCTTGAGCACACAAAATGCAATTCGGATGGAAAGTCGAGGGACTTGGAATAAAATACTCCTTAAAAAGAAGAATGAAGTTGGGAAACTCATTTAAAAACTCCCTAGGAGCAATAAAGACTAGCATGAAGAAACATGCATACTGGTGGAAAAGAGAAACAAAACCTTAAAGTTACTATCAATTGTGGAAGGTGAACAAAGCCTTCCTGTGCATCTTTGGGAGACGGTCGCCCAAACCATCACAGACCCTTACCTAACATCACAGATACACATTAACTCAAGTAGATCGATGATCTAAATGTAGGAGTTGAAGTTACTGTTAATGGGCCATCTATATCGCCTCCTTGTAAGGCTCAGGGAACATTAGGAAGGAGGAGAAGCAATGGGAGGGACAGAGAATGGGGAACAAATTAATAGTCTTTTAGACATAAGGTGAACATATTGCAGCTATGGGTACCTGATCTGCACAAGATTTAGGCTCATCAACATTGCATGTGGATGGGGAGGAACCCGTGACGTCCCACCCCACCTTGAGGGTCTAAGGGTAGTTACAGGTTGCAAGTGGAGAAGGTGTTACTGTAACCACTAGTAAGTCACCTATGGTCCAGTGAATAGCTTCCCACCCACGCTCATGTAAGCAACTCTAATTAAACTCAGAAGATCACGCAGAAAAAAAAGACACAAAAATAGGAAGGAGACTTTGGGAAGGAAGAATTTCAATGAAAGAAAAAATGGAGAAAAACAAAAGAAGGTAACAATTAAACATCATTGTATAGAGGCATGAAACTGTCAAAGAATACAAACAAAACAAACAGCTACAAAATGCCTTTTTAAACTTATTAAAACTCTTAATAAGAGTTTTAAAATTAAAACAAAAGTAAATCTTAATTTTGAATTAGACAACAGTATCTTAGATATGGCCTCAAAAGCACAAGGGACAAAAGGAAAATTAGGTAAGTTGAACTTTATCAAATAAATATTTTTGTGCTTAAATGCACATAATCAAGAAACGAAAAGGTAATATGCTGAAATGGAATTACTTGCAAAATCATATCTGATGGGAAAGTTGTATAGAGAATATTTTTTAAAACTGTTGGATCTGGGCTTTAGCTCAGTTGTTAACATGCTGGCATGCAGAAAGTCCTAGGTTTAGTCCCTAGCAGTGCAAAAATTGGGCACATGCATCTGTAATTCTAGCACTTGGGGATGAAGGAACCTAAGTTGAAGGTGTCTGTCTCAATAAAAAAATATAAATAATCCTTATAACTGAACAATAAAAAAGACAACCCAATTTTAAAATGGGCATAGGATTTAAATAGGCATTATCTTAATAAACCAATTGCTGACTTGGTAAGAACTGGAATTCCCACAGGTTCACACCAATAACAAGGGAAGAAAAAAATCAATCCCTCCTGCTTCCAGTAGGGGGACAAGAAAAGCAGTGAATCTAAATTCCACTCAGATCTCTCTTCTCACAAAGGAGTCCCTGACCTCAGGGGGAACTGCTTTCCCTGTGGCTGATCCAATTGAGTTGCACTGAATCTCACCCATCATGAAGAAGAAAAAAAAAACTACTTTTAGTTCTTTTTAGCTTTCCTGTCTGTCTAAGATGTGAGGAGTATGGATGGAGCTGAGGTGTGACAGGATCAGTCACAGCTCAGGAACATAGGCTCACTAAACGACTGACACATCATTGTCAGACTCCAGTGTGCTTCTTTGCAATTCACACGCCCTCTTCATATTAACAGGACTCCTGTTTAATAGCAGGAGTTTAGGATTAAAAGAACTGCAAACCTTGGACCTTAAGGAGTCTCCAGGAAAACCCCCAACAACATAGAAGACACAAATGGGGGGTGGTGGTAATAATCTCATCACAACAGTCACAGGAAACAGTGAGCTGTGCCTAAGTCCTCCCCCAAATAGGCATTAAAAGCCTCACATTAAAGGTGACCTTGGTTCCTTATGTCCTATACACCATGGCAGTTTTAACACAATATTACAAGGTTGTTTTTTAAAAATGGTCTTAAAAAAACAAGACAGAACCAAGCATAGATATGATACAGAGTTTTTTAAATTATCAGACTTAGAATTTTAAATGGCTATGATTGCGTACTAAAGAAACAAATAAAAACATAGACAGCTAAGCAGAAAAAAGCAACATCTTGGCTAGGGAGAAGACTCAACTGGTAAAATGCTTATGGGTAAGCATGAAGACATGAGTTCAAATTTCCAATATCCACATAAAAGATGGATATAGCAGAATCAATAGCCATTAAGATATCTTAGAATGGTTGAACTAATGAGTCTACAACAGAATTTAGATCACTGATTTTATCCCTTTCTCTAGCAACTGCTTACAAACCAACCCGTAGAAATAGAACAAGGTAAGTTCTATTTTTATATGTTTTTATATGTTCTATTTACATGTTTACACAGCCATTAAAATATTTGTGAGTCAGGTGGCCCATACATATACAGCCACCCAATTAGACAAGATGGATGAAGCAAAGAAGTGCAGACCGACAGGAGCCGGATGTAGATCGCTCCTGAGAGACACAGCCAGAATACAGCAAATACAGAGGCGAATGCCAGCAGCAAACCACTGAACTGAGAATAGGTCCCCCGTTGAAGGAATCAGAGAAAGAACTGGAAGAGCTTGAAGGTGCTCGAGACCCCAAAAGTACAACAATGTCAAGCAACCAGAGCTTCCAGGGACTAAGCCACTACCTAAAGACTATACATGGACTGACCCTGGACTCTGTCCCCATAGGTAGCAATGAATATCCTAGTAAGAGCACCAGTGGAAGGGGAAGCCCTGGGTCCTGCTAAGACTGAACCCCCAGTGAACTAGACTATGCGGGGAGGGTGGCAATGGGGGGAGGTTTGGGAGGGGAACACCCATAAGGAAGGGGAGGGGGGAGGGTGATGTTTGTCCGGAAACCGGGAAAGGGAATAACACTTGAAATGTATATAAGAAATACTCAAGTTAATAAAAAAAATAAAATAAAATAAATATTTGTGAGTATATCTGTGTGCACATGGGTATGTAAGTGCTTTGGTGTGAACCTGTGTGTGAAGGCCAGCAAACAACTTTAGGTTTTGTTCCCCAGACACCATACACTTTCCTCTGTTTTTTTTTTTTTAAGATTTATTTATTTCTATGGGTATTGAAGTACTGCCTGAATGTATGGCTATGCAGCATGTGCATGCAATACCCACAGAAGAGGGTGTCAGACCTCTGGAACTGGAATTACAAACCATATAGTTGCTAGGAGTTGAACCCTGGTCCTCCGGAAGATCAGCAAGTTCTTGTAATTGCTGAACCATCTCCCGAGCCTTTTATTTTATATATATAAAGAATAATAAGGTTCAATTCCAACCTAAGCTGCATAACAAGAAAGATCATATCTCAAAAAATAGTGTCTCTCTCTCTCTCTCTCTCTCTCTCTCTCTCTCTCTCTCTCTCTCTGTCACACACACACACACACACACTCACACAGAGTAATAAAGAAAAAAACAAATTATTATATTGAAAATATTTTGGAAGAACGCTCGCCCCAGCTGTTTATAAAATCCTGTTCACTTGAGTCATTGCACAATTGTGGAGTAAAATACACAAGAAAATCCCATTCCCAAAAGTTATAATTTCAAAGTAAGGAAAAACTTAGAATACACTGAAACTTGGCCTGTCGTGGCAAAATTACTTCAGTAAAACAGCTGCAAATAAATTAAAAAGTAAATAAATTAAATTGAATTAAATTAAACTAAACTTCAAACAACACTGATACTGAGTAGAAATCTTCAAAATTCGCTTAAATGAAACCAACACGCAAATTGTTGTAAATTTTACACATAATTAAGAGAAATAAAATTTTGGTAAACTGACAGAATTGGTTCTTTCTTTAAAATTGGCCACTCCGTGAACTAACATTCACAGAACTGGCTTTCCTTACTTCCCATCCCAGAGGACGGACGGACGTCTCTCTCTTCTCCACTTTTAAGCTCTCCACCTGTGTTCTAGATTCTATTGCCTGCTTTCTCTGGCTTTGGCTCTGTGGGAGAGAACTGGGAGCTTCCTTTCTTTGTCCCTAGAGTCTCTACAGGGAGCTGAATGCCTTCAAAGCCTGGAAAACATTCTTGCTCTTGAAAGACTTCAACTTAAGCAGTGCTGGGTTTGGGCCATTTTCCAATACTGCTCACTTCCTCCAGGCCCAGGTTTCACTGAGACTCTCCGATGACTCGTGACTCCTTCGGAAATGCTCTGAATGGGGACGAAGGCACAAACCAGACAGATTCTAAGCCTGATGCTACCCTAGTGCCCCTTCTCCCTAAGAAATGACAAATGAGTGAAGGAGGCCATGAGAATTGCCTGCAGCGGTGTCACTCTGGATACATGTGCACAAGGCAGGTCTTCCGGTCACCCTTCCTCTCCCCTTTGGTTCTCTTCACTGATTCTCCGTCTCCCTCAAATGCTTCCCCGACAGTTGGCCCTTCCCACCATGGACTCACCCTACAACACTGCCTGTTCTGAAACCTCCATTTGACGGCCACAAAGTCTTCCCAGTCTATTTTTGTAGCCCCACCACCAACTTCTCCCCATAGCCTCCCCCTCCCACAGCCTTCACTTCATGGTAAAAGGACCGATTTTGTTCAAGTACACCATTTTTCCACCTTCCTCCACACCTCTTAGAATAAGAAGGAAAGATCTATCCTTCTCCAAGCCCAAGTAAAGGCAACTATTTCTCCATCCTCATCCCTCAACCTTTGTAAGTATGACATCTTATTACACATGCTCTCCTGTTCCCGGTGAGGTCATAAAATAGCCCTCCATCCTCCTCATCAGAGACTTCAGATGAGTGAACATGTAAACTTTCTTCTCTTGCCAGCATCAACTCCCTAGTCCTTTAGCTCTGTAAGGCCACTAGTCAACCCTCTTTAAAATAAAATAAAATAAAATAAATAATAATGTCTTGGGACTGGAGAGATGGCTTAACTGTTGAGAGCATTATTGTTTCTCTAAAGGACCAGGGTTCAATTCCCAGCACCCACATGGAAACTCACTGTCTGGAACTCCAGCTCCAGGGGATCCAACACCCTTACACAGACATACACACAGGAAAAACACTGATGTACATAAGATAAAAATTTTAAAAATCATTTTAAAAATTAAAATGTCTTGTTCCTTCAAAACTTCTCTTGAAATTTAGAACACATTGTCTCCCTCATTCCACATTTCCCACAAAATCCAAACTCCTCCCAGTGAGGATGACATATTAAATCCGATGGTCTCAAAGTCTTGTCCCATCTGCTGCTCCATCACCGCCTCATGCCTCGCGCCTTCATTTGAGTACACATCTGCACCATCCCCCATTGTCTCTTTTGGCTTTAAAGTCAAGAACATTTCTCTTCTACAAAAATTGAGCCTTCCCAAAGTTTAGAAGAAAGGAACACCCATTCAGAGCCTGCCCCACATGTGGCCCATACATATACAGCCACCCAGTTAGACAAGATGGATGAAGCAAAGAAGTGCAGGCCGACAGGAACCGGATGTAGATCTCTCCTGAGAGACACAGCCAGAATACAGCAAATACAGAGGCGAATGCCAGCAGCAAACCACTGAACTGAGAACAGGACCCCCGTTGAAGAAATCAGAGAAAGAACTGGAAGAGCTTAAAGGGGCTCGAGACCCCATATGAACAACAATGCCAAGCAACCAGAGCTTCCAGGGACTAAGCCACTACCCAAAGACTATACATGGACTGACCCTGGACTCTGACCTCATAGGTAGCAATGAATATCCTAGTAAGAGCACCAGTGGAAGGGGAAACCCTTGGTCCTGCTAAGACTGAACCCCCAGTGAACGTGATTGTTGGGGGGAGGGTAGTAGTGGGGGGAGGATGGGGAGGGGAAGTCTATATAGAAGGGGAGGGGAAAGGGTTAGGGGGATGTTGGCCTGGAAACTGGGAAAGGGAATAACAATTGAAATGTAAATAAGAAACACTCAAGTTAATAAAGATAAAAAAATAATTGAGCCTTCCTTGTTATCATGTGTGACTCTCTGACTAGTTCCGAAGTCACTCTTCTTCCCTCAAATATGGCAGCTACTACTTTATCCCAGGGACCCAGTGATCAGTAGGGACACTCTGTTGCTATCACATACCCCCTGGTAGGATGCAGTAAGATGGGACCTTCATCTCTGTGGTATTCACTCCCCATAGTCTAATCCTAAGAAAAACCTTTAAGTCGAGGGAAATTCTACAAAAATATCAGAGCAGTGCTCTTTGGAACTGTCAAGGGCATTCATAAGAGAGAGATGGAGAAACTGTCATAGACCAGAGGAAGCTGAACAAGATGACTATATGCAATGTGGTATTCTAGATGGAATCCTGGGATAGAAAAAAGTCATTAGTGGAAAAACTGGCGAAATCAGAACAAAGTCTGGCGTTCAGTTAATGATGATGTACCAATGTTAGCCAATGTTAATTAGAGGAAGCTGGGTGAAGAGTATACAGAAACTCCCAGGACTATGTTTGCAAGCTTTCTGTAAGTCTAAAATTACTCCAGAACAAAAAGGTTGTATAAAGGAAAAAAAAAAAACGAGGAGAGGAAAAATGAAGCCAGCAAGTAAATGCAATGCCGGGTAAAGCATGAACTAGACACAGAGTCTCAGTAGCATTTGGTGTTTGGGCTCTGGAAATAAGCTTTGGTTACCTTATTTCCCAAGTCCTTGTAAATTATGTTTCTTGAACATGCAATTAGGTATTTGCAAGAGAGAACGGGTACAGGGAGGAGATCATTGAAGATCAAATACAAAGACTTAGACATACAAATCAAGCACGGGACCACTAGCTACATGCTGCATCACAAACCCTTAGCTATTTTAGACAGATCCTCCTCGGGTAGGCTGACATCAAACAACCGACCCTTCTGCCTCAGTCTCCTTCCTGAGTTCTCGGATTAGAAGCTTAGGCACCCCATACCCAAGTAACTCTACACTGTCACACAGTCACTCCTGCTTTACCTCCGTCCCATCCTTACATCACAGCGTCTTGTCACCTTCACATCCTCTCCTTTAGTCACATAGGTCATCAGCTATCTTGTGCTCCTCTACAGGAGAGCTGGCCAACGCATCTTACTGTGGCATTTTTATTCTGTTGACAATGCTCATTCTAGTAGATGCTTCTTTCCTCTGCTTCTAGGAAATTACGCTGGACAGTGCTCTCTTAATGAGGTCCACTCTGTAGCTCTTCTCAGTCTCCTCCACGGCTCTTCTTTGGTTAAGGCGTCCTTTAAAGGTGGCTGGATACGCTAACCACTGCTCACTCTCTCTAAGTGAGCAGTTTAGTTTTCATTGCTCCACTTTCCACCTACGTCGCAGTGGCTTTACATTATGTGCCCTCAACTCGGCTCCTTACTGGAATATAGAGTTTATACACAAACATCTTTTAGGCATCTTCCACTAAATACTTAATGGTTCTTAAACTCGCCATATCTAAAACACAATATATCATGTTATCTCTTTTTACAAACCTGCTTCTGTGTGTGTGTGTGTGTGTGTGTGTGTGTAGGATCCACCAAGTATATGCAGATGCTAGTAGAGGCCAGGAGAGGGTATCAGATCACTGAAGCTGTAGCTATAGGCTCCTGTGAGGCACGCAGTGTGGGTGCCGGGAACTGAAGGTTGGTCCTCTTAACCACTAAGCCAGACCCTCTTCACAGTCTTTAAATGTTACAGATGCTTGGGATCTATCTGTTCAAGGAAGAGCCTTTCCCACTTCTAATATACATACTCCCCTTGAGCTATTTTGCTATGTCCCTTGGCTTCTCTCACTTTCTGCCACATTTACCATATTAGGAAACCCAAGCCAAAGATTATCCCACATTTTCTTATGCAAAAGTTTTGGCCAAAATGAAAATTCCTTCCCTCCTTATCTTCTTTCCTTCCTCTTCCCCCCACCTCCTCCCTATCCTCCTCTTCCTCTTCCTTTTTGTTCACTCCTCCTCCTTCTTTTTCTCCACCTTTCTTTTTTGTAATAAGGTTTCACTCTGTAGACCAGGCTTGCCTTAAAGTAATAGCAATCTTCCTGCCCACCATCCCAGTGCTGGGATAATTGATGTGTGCCTTCACAAACAAAAGCAAAGGAGTAAATTTGAGAAACTAACCTTACTCCCTAAAATTCCTGTCACCCACCTCCCCTGCCCTATAGGTCTCTCTTCTTCCCTGTAGCCAAGCCCCTCCCCCCCAAAAACAGTTCTAGAGACTGGCGAGCTGGCTTAGAAGTTAAGAACACATATTGTTCTTGCCGAGGTCCATTCCCAGCACCCAATTCAAGTGGCTCACAGCCACTTAACTCCAGTTCCATGGACGTGCGGTGCCTCTGACCTTCTCAGGCACCTGCACTCATGCCCAAGTACTCAATTTAAATTTAATGTAATTTAAAATAATAAAAGTAAAAAATCTAGTAAGAGAACAAACTTAATTCCTGTAAAGATGAAGATGAAGAAAAATTCTACACCTATTAATGTAACAGACTTAAATATATACATCTAAATTCATAATCAAATAAGATAACATCGATTTGTAAGTGCAGGTTTTGTCCACACTCTTAAGGTATTGACTTTAATCCACTTAACATATTCCTCAAAAGCAATGACTTCTTCGTCATTGGGGTCACTTTTTTTTTAGTTGTCTTACACATTTCCCTGGAATAGAAGACCTTCTCTTCAATCTAAGTGGAGGGTTTGGAGAAGAGCACAGAACAGTTTGAATCCACAGATGATGTGGTCACTGGAAACTTTATCCAAGTCACAAGTCCCATTTGCATCACACTTAGGCAGTTGGTTTTTGGCACGAATCCTACAAGAGTAGATTCATAGAACCACTTGACGTACCACATCTTGAAATCATGCTTTAAGTTGTTAACTTTTTATTAAAGTATAACATTTATGCAGAAAGGGCAAAATTCATGTGTTAAGCTCAGTGCGTTGTCATAAAGTGAGACGTTCATGGAACATCACTTGGGCCAAGAAACAGAACATTTTGAGCATCCCCGATGCCACTCCCAAGTACGACATTATGGCTTTTTAAAGCAATCATTAAAAAGTATATTTAGAGTCATCCAACACATGCAGTTGTGAGGTCATATCACCAGGAATAGTTATCATACTGTATTAAATTTCTTTAGCAAGGGATTCTGTGACAAATGACCTCTACAGGGATCCAAAATAGGATTGTTGGGGACATTTCAGGTTAATAGGGCTCATCCTGATAGAAAGGGTACTTAGCACTTACCAGGCACTTTCTAAGTACCAGGTACATAGCCCTTTGACTTATAGCAAATAGTTTAGTCCTTACACCCAGTTCATAGATGAGAAAACTGAGGCAAAAGCAGGTTAACCGAGTCTCCCAAAGGCACACAGCTTCCAAACGGCAGAGTCTGGACCCCGAGCCAGGCAGTCTGGCTCCAGAGTCCACAAGCTTAGTCACCATACCATACTGCCCTATCCAGTGGTTTGTTGTTCAAAATAAAGTAAACGAGAGCAAACCCTGTAATATGAGAGAGACGTTGTAAGGACTCAAATATAAGGTTACTCCCTCTTTCCTGAGAGATGACTTTGGAAAAACAAAAAAGCAAAAACCTCACCCTATATTCAAACTTATACGGTATTTGCAGATGACTCCCAAATATTTATGCCCAGCCCAGACCGCACCTTCAAATGCAGACCTACCTACCCAACATGCACTTCAAAGGCAGAAGCCCCAAATCCCAAGTCATCATCTTTCCAGCCCCAACCCTTCCCCACCCCTGCTCACCACCACCCACCGGGCAGCCCAAGATGCCACGGAGGATCTCTGCCTCTCCTCCCTCTCTTCCAAGCTCACACTCCCTCCTTTTCCCTAGGAGGTCCTTTGTCCTCTCTTCCTAGAAGTTCCCGGTTTCTCTGTGCCACTTGTACCTGCCAGAAAGCCTTTCTTCCTTCATATCGCCCACAGTTCTAAGGACAAGGCAAAAAAGCTTTCCAGGTTGCTTACTGTCAACCACTTGACTGACTTTACACATACACATACCTTTCCTCCCAAATTGGTCCCTCAAGACCTTTGTCATCCTCCTACCCAGTTTTCCTTTTACTTTTCTGGGAAATATACTCTCAGACTATCACTAGCCTAAACCCTAAAGTCTATGGTCTAATTCCTCTGAACCTCTAAATTCAAATTTGAGATGGACGAGGAAATAAGACAATAAGAAGCCAGGGTTGACAGGGGGAAAAGGATAAAGATCATAGGGTAGTGAGTACCAGAAAAAAAAAATGGGACGCTAAGATGGACGGAAGGAAAGAGGAAAGGACCGGGTGAAGAAGGAAAGGGAAAGAAAGGTGTGAGGTAAGAGCGGTTATGGACAAAAGAAAGAACCAGGAAAATGGGTGGGAAGAAAAGGTGCAGAGAAGACTGACAGAGCGAGATAGGGGAGATTTGATGGAGGGAGGCTGGGGATAGAAAGAGCAAGGAGAAGAGAGACCGGGAGAAGTGGGCAAAGAAGAGGTGTGAAGGGGCGAGACAGAACAGGGCAGTGGGGCAGAAGAGGACCATGGCGGAGTAGGAATGGAAGACGCAAAGACCAGTACAGAATGTCGAAAGAAAAACGAGGAGGATGAAGGGGATCGGACGGGGCGAAAGGATCTAGGGTGTTAGCGTGGAGAAGGGACGGCGCGGCGCTGGGGCGGGATCCGGCGCCCGGGCCTGGGGCCGGGAAGTGGAGGGGTGGAGGGCGGGCGGGAGGCGCGGGGACCGCGGCAGCGCGGGTGGGGGCGGGGGCGGGGGCTCGGCAGAGGGCGGGGGCTCGGGTTACGGCGCGGAGGGAGGGAGGGGAGGGGGCTCGGGCCGCGGCGGCGCATCTTGCATCCTCCGCGGGGTGGCTGTGCAGGAGGCGGCGCCCCTGCGGCGGTAGCGGACAGACGGACGGACCGACCGACGGCTGAGCGAGGGCAGACAGACGGCGGCCCGCGCCGAGGGCACTGTGAGCCCGAGCCAACCAGGGCGGACGATGCGCGGCCCCAGGCCCCGCGCTGGCGGGCGCTGCCCCGGGGGCTGACCGCGGCCGGACGGCGCCCCAGCACCGGGCGAGGGAGCCCGCACCGCACTGAGGTCAGTGACCGGTCCGGCCGGCCGCACCCGCGGGGTCAGTCGGCCTCCCCGACTGCGGCGTCGGTGGCGGCGGAGCCGGGGGCTTTGTTCTGAGCCGAGACAATGGGGGAGGGGGGGCCGGGGCCTGCGGGAGAGGGCGAGCGTGAACGTGAGCATGGGGGCAGGGCCGGGGGTCTTTGTGTGCGGGTGTCATCGAATGGGATTGTGTGGCGGTGCTTGAGTGTTCTGGGGGGGGCGGGGGGTTGGAGGGTGAGGGCAGGACAGTGTGTGTGCAGCGAGTGTGAGTCAGTGAGTGTCCCCGCGTGGTTGTGTGTGCATGTGCGTGTCACTTGGAGGGGGTGTGGGTCAGAATGAGCCTGTGTCAGGACTAGCGGTCCTTGTGAGGGTGTGTGTCTGGGTGCCTTTTACCTGGCTCTGTTGGAGCCATGTGTCAGAACGTAGGGTTGGGTGTGTGACAGAGACACAGAGACACAGACAAAGAAACGGAGGAAGCAGAAGTAAAGAGTAGTAGAGGAGAGAGGAGGAAACCTGAGGTGGCAGTGTGTCACCCAAACTGGTATTCTAAGTGCATCCTGGTGCCAGAGCCTGCAAGTTTCTGTCCAGGATGCTTAGATCAGAGTCCTGGTCAGGGGACAGAGAGAGGTCACTGTAAGCCTAGGTTCCACGTGGAGGGGGTGGGGAGAGAGAACTCAAGGCACAATGAACTCAGTGTGCATGGGCTGGGCCCACAGCCATAGGTCATAGGCCAGAAAAATATTGTCACTTATGTCAACTCTTCAAATACCCATAGAGGACATAGTCATAACCTTCCTCAACCCACAAGGACCGAGTCCCAGGCAACATAGATTCTCAAGAGATATACTCACAGCCACCGGACACCCCTAAGATACACCGTCAGAACCAACTTACACCCATTATAGATGCCTGTCAAGCTAGCACATACCTGTGGAAGAAGCTCTTGGTACAGTGTATATTAACATACAACAGAAATGTTAACAGCCATGATGCATGAACAGTCATTGTCACAGCAAACTCATACCACAGGAGACAATAGTATTGCCAACACCTCTCAGATCAACACGTGTCCATTGGAAATACCATTGGCCAGCACATCACAGGGGTTTTTAGTATTTCCTCAGCCTGTCGATAAGTCACAGGTGACTCAGAGACCTAGAATGGATAGAAGACTGTGTTGTAACCGTCCTTACCTCGGAGTCTCTTATACAACATCTTCTAAGAGACAGTCAAGGACCACACATCCATACTACAAGAAAAGCTATGGAGTTGCTACAGCTTCTCAAGAAGCTCCTAAGGCTCACACCGTTACTCTTCATCCCACGACCTCCAGAACTTCTGTTCCCTGGACACAGAGCTGGATGGTTTTTTCCTGACCCTACCATGGCTCTAGGTGTCTCCCCAAACACCAGCTGCACAGTTTCTGCACCTCTTTAGCTTCCGGTGCTCTTTTTTCCCATGACCACTCTATTTGAACACTTATCCCAACCTGCATTCCACTCTGAGCATAGCTTCCATCTCTATAGCTTTCAGATGCCTTTTCTCCTGTTTTACTCTTTAACCCAGTGGTTCTCAACCTTCCTAATGCTGTGATTGTTTAATATCGTTCTTCATGTTGTGGTAACCACCAACCATAAAATTATTTTCACTGCTACTTTATAACGATGGGTTGTCTTTGTTGGTTTGTTTCTTTGTTTGTTTTTGTTTTTTGCTACTGTTATGAATCCTAACACAAACACCATGTCTTTCAATGGTCTTCCTTCACAGGGGTCATGACCCACAGGTTGAGGCCCACTGCTTTAACCTGATAATGACCTTTCCCCCTTGACCTCTTGCCCCAGATTTCCTAATTTGCTCCTACTTGACCCTCCCACCCTCCAGCTCATTTGTGAAGAACCATCCCTTCAAACACTCCTTGACTCCATTGCCTTTGAGCTAAGTGGCACATTTATAAATTCTGTCTTCTGTAAATCCCCACACAGAACCTTCGATGAAGAAATATTTTTTTCACACACCCAAATCACTCAACCCATTGCTTTCAATAGACAAATTAACCCTCTGGTTCATTCAGCAAGCAGAGTGGGCTTTTTAAAGAGTAAACAAAATGGGCATGTTTTTTACTATTGGGAGCTTACATGTGTGTGTGTGTGTGTGTGTGTGTGAGAGAGAGAGAGAGAGAGAGAGAGAGAGAGAGAGAGAGAGAGAGAGAGAGAGAGAGAGAAATAACATAGCAAGTCCCATCAAGATATTGTAAGCCAGGGTAGAAAGTCCAGAAGAGGCTTTCTGGAAGAAGTGGCATTTAAATGTAAAATTGGTGAATTAGTAGGGAGTCAGCCAAGGAAAGGAGCCCTGGAAATGAGGCAGAATGGGTGGAGAATATTCCAAGCCAAGAAAATGGCATTTAAAAGTTCATGTATCTTGTGTCTGAGGGATAGAGCAAGCCAGTGAATGTGACACTTGGAGCAAAAAGTGGAGAGAGATGGGAGTGTCAGGAAGAAGCTGAGATCATTCAGGGTCTCCACGGCCACAGGAAGCTCATTTGACCCCAGGATAATGGAGAGCCATCAAATCATTTGAAACTGTGGAGTGATATAGCCAGCTTTGTTTTAGAAACGGCACTGCAGCAGGTCTGTGGTGACGGGGGAGGCGCCTGAGGAGAATAGCAGCGGGTATTGTAGAAACCCAGGAAGGGGGTCCTGCTGGCCTGCACTGGAGGAGTGGCAGGACACAGGAGTTGCTCTTTAAACAGTGAGGTCAGCAAGCTGACAAAATGGATGTGGGTGTTGGAATGGAGGGAGGACAGAGAATAGAAATCCTGGTTTGCTCACTCACTGGAAAAGCCAAAGGCATCCACTTGAACCCCCTCAACTGCCTACCTCCTCTCATCTCACTTGCATCCTCTTGAATCTTTTATCCTTCCTCCCATAGTAACAAGTAGGCATCTCTTCTCCATAAGACCAACCTCACCTGCATTTAGGATACCATCCCTCACTCCTCCATAGGGACTAAACGTGACTGATGACCTCTTGTCTTTCTCATGTCCCTAATTTCATCCTTGCTCTACTGGGGACAGAATTCTTTTCTCTTCATCCTTCTTTAACCCTGTAACGCCTCTTGTAGCTAAGAGGCTTCCTCCTTTGACTTCACAACTCATAATCTGTGAGAGACTCTTCTGCGTCTAAGCTGGGCTCACTTGCTCCCACTCCCACTAAGAGTCTCTCTGTTCTCACTAAGAGAAAGTGACCTCTTGCTTGCCGAAGCAAGGGGATTTTTTCAAAAGTCTTCAGCTGTTTGACCTCTTGGCAGGACCTGACATAGTTGAGCTTTCTTTCCTCTCTGGGCTGTTTTTGATTTTGGCTTGTGAGTCACTGCTTTATTCTCTTAGCTGACATGCTAGCCAGGCTGCTAGGTAGTGAGAACATGGTAAAAATCGCCACTTTCTACCCTCAGTGAGGTGACCCCTAGTGCAATGAGACAGGCAGAAAGCCAGCAATGGCGGTGCTGTGGTGGGATCTGTGCATGTCTCACAGAGCTCCTCTCTGGACTGTCCTGGGTCACCTTTGAGGTCCTTTACATGGCCCCTAGATATTGCTGTTCTGGCTTGGATTTGATTATCTCAGAGCTGTGAGTCTCCAATGACCCATCTCATTCATTTTCATGGTTTTAGTTGTTATATATAGAGGTCCCAAATACCACTCTCCTGAGCCATCTCCTTTATGTACCTGAGACATAGTTGCTCTTAATGTATAGCTCACATACCCCTTACCATATACAAACCTGAACTTGTCTTTCTTTCCCCCAAAACACTCTTTCCTTTGTTCAGACTAGACATCCAGTCATTAGTTGTAAGCAGCCTTCTCTATGGAACCTCTTGATTCTGCCTTTCCTCAGCAGTGTCTGGCGTCTCATACACACCATTTCCTCCACCGCCTCTGAGCTTGCTCTTACCTCAGAGCCTTTCATCTGGACTTTGTAGGCACCTCCTCATGGGTCCATAGTTCCCTTTTCTCTTCCAATCTGTGCCTCTCATTGCAGCACGGAAGACTTGAATAAAAATGCAAATCTAGCCATTTTGCTGTGCTTTGGTGATTCTGTTTCCTTTGCAGGAAATCCCAACTTTTAAATAAGGTTTATGAATCATAATCTGCTCTCCCCGCAGCCTAGCTCATTGCCTGTCCCATTTCTGTAGCTCCCTCACATTATGAACTTAAGCTATGCTGAGTTCCTCATAGTTCCTGACTGACGACTGACTGACCGACAATGTGTCTTTCTGTGCCCTTGGACCTTTGCACACCCTGCTCTGCCACCCCAAAGGCCTTCCATTTCCTCCCCCTGTTTAATCCTTCTCACTCTCAAATGTGGCCCCCATGCAACTGCCTCTCACAAGCCGGGGGCTCCTCATTCTGTTTCTCCAACAGAGCTAGGACTCCTTGTTGTCAAGGTTGCACATTAAACATCTTTGTGACCCATGGTTCCCTACACAGGCTTGACAGTAAACAAACATGAGCACATGACACATCCCTCCCTCTCTGGACATCTCTACTCAGCTGCCCACAGGGATGGAGGCATTTCCCACTATAACCAGTCTTTTCTCTATGCAAGTGAAACCGGGAACCTATTGATTCTGCCTCCTCTCAGTGCTCCTTTTACTTTGCTAGCCACACTTCCTACCTCCTAACAGCTATCCTTTCTTATCCCAGTCTCTCTCCTGCCCGACCCTACACACCTTCCCCTGGATTCCTCTTTCTCTACTTTATTTCTTCATTTACACAGCAGATATTTAAGAAGCATTAGGAGTTAGCAGACCTGTGTTCATGGAGACCCTTGTCTGTAAGCTATGACCTACTGTTCAATTTTCTCATTACTGGGACAGAATAACATGACAAAAAGCAACTTGTGCAAATGAACAGTTTATTTTGGCTTATGGCTTAAGGCATGGGTCATCATGGTGTAGGAGACACGACAGCAGGAAGGTGAGGTGGCTGGTCACATTGCACCCACAATTAGGAAGGAGAGGAGGAGGAGAAGGAGACAGAGAGGGAGACTGAGGGAAGGAGGGAGGGAGAGAGGGAGAAGGGAAAGAAAGGAGAGAGGGAGGGAGGAAGAAGGGGGAGGGAGGAGGCAGGGGAGGGAGGGAAGGAGAGAGGGAAGGAGAAACAGAGTGGGGAATGCTGGTGCTTCTCTCATTTTCTTCTTTTTATTCAGTCTGGTACCCAAACCTACGAATGATGGCACCACCTCAGTTACACCTCTTTGAAAACACCTTTGAAGACAGACCCAGAGGTTTGCTTCCTAAGTGATTTCAAATCCAGTCAAGTTGGCAATGAAGATTAGCCATCACACCAATCCTCAGACCAGAGGGCACTACAGGCCTCCATCATCTCCTCTACTCTGCCAGACCCCTGCCCTAGGTGCCTTAGGCTGTCCCATCCTCCAGTGCCCACCCACCCTGAGCTCAGCCCCTGGCATTTCAGTCTCTGCTCCTTCCTATCCTAGACTCCCTGATTCCTTTGCTCTCCTCCTTGACCAGTTCTTGCCTGTCCCTGGCAAGCGAAGGCAGCCTGGATTCTCTTCTCTCTGATGCTGCTGCTTACTAGCAAAAGCCTCTCCCAGAAGTTCTGGGTGCTAGATGGTTCTCTGAGACCAGAATATTCTCAACCTCTGCCATTTGGGAGGGGCTTAAAGTTCCATGTGTCCCTTAGAGAGAGACCTTTCTCAAGGTTTTGGGATAATCCCTCCAGCCCCCCCCCCCCAGGCCTGAGTGAGGATGCCCCTGCCTGCTCACTTAGCACACTGAACACACTTGTTTATGTTTCTCTTCCCCCAATCTCAGCCCCATCCGTGTGTGTGTGTTCGTGTGTGAGAGAGAGAGCTTCAGTAGAAGCTTATTATCTATCTGAAGCTCGAACCTGGTTTCCATGTGACTGGTCAGGAAGGAAGAAGAGAAGGAACAAGGAAGGGGAAGAGAGAGGGAGGCATGGCTGTACCTAGGTCCTTCTAACGGGTGACTAAGCTTTTCGGAGCTTCATTTCTTCAGGTGAAAAGAAGAGTATCGGCATCCACTTCAAAAAGTTATTTGGAAGATTCAGAAAGAAAATTGATAAGACTTCAACTGCTAACTTAGCTAACTGTATTTCACTTGTTCCATCGAACATCTGAGTTCTCGTGCTGAGCTTCCCTGCCTTAAACTACCTTCCAAATTTCTGTCTCCACTTTTTTTTTGCCATCTCCAACATTATTATAGTCTCCTCTACAAGCTGGGCAGTGATCACTGGGGTCCAGCTTTGAGGGTCAGTTCACAGGTCTCCCCACCTGTGAACTGCACAGACACAGAGACTCGGTCTGTCTGAGCCACTGCTCTGTCTCTGGTGAGTTTGGCACATGGTAGGTCTTGAATATTTGCTGACTGCATCTATTCTCGAATCGCATCACACACATGCCCTGTAACCTCTCCTTCCTTCCTCATTTTTTTCATTCCTACAAGCCTTCAGGCTGCCAGGTTTCTTCAACCCTCATACCCTGGGGGCCCACGTGCCTCTAACCCAGAGTGTCAGTCAACTTAGTACTGAGAGTTCTTCCTCCGTTAGCCCACCCTGAGCACAGTGCCAGATGTATTCTCCTAAACTTTGGCTGTTCTTCCTGTGGGCCTGAACGGCTACACAAGCCATTATCTTGGCTTTCCAAGCCCTCCACCAGAGAGGCAATTGAGTTAGCAAAAGAACTTTGCTGCCCATCAAAACTGATTTCTCTACGTCTTAGTGATCCTGTCTCCCAGCCTCAGCTTCCTTGTCTGAGGAATAACACTTATCCCAGAGTTTAATATGTGCATCACATAGCAGTTCCAGAGAGCAGTAGCCAAGCCTTCATTCATGTTAAGGGGTCTGTGCTATTTCATTTAACTCTCATGTCAGCCAAGTAGGCACTTTGATTCACATGTTACAGATGAGGAAATGAAGGCTTACAGAGGTTAGTCAGGCAAGGTGACTCAAGTTTATCATTTTGGCACTCAGGAGACTGAGATAGGATGATCAGGAATTCAGGGCCATCCTGCACTATGTAGTGAGTTCAAGGTCAGCCTGGGCCACAGAAGACCCTGTCTGGAAAAAAAAAAAAAAGATTGTGTTGCTGGAGTCTATGCCACTCTCCTGACCTGCTGCCTGGGACATGGTCTCCCTGTTGTAGAAATGCAGTAAACACACATTAATATCTATGCTGAGTCTAATCTGGCTTGATGCTAGTCAATCCAGTCTCTCTGGTTTCCCACTGCAGGAGCCTTGCCCCTTATCGCTTTCCTGATGCGGCTCTTTGCAACACCTTGATGGCTACACCCAACAACTACTTCACACACCATCTTGCCTCTCCTGACAGCGTTGGCATGGTTTTTCCTTTCCCTCCTTTTGAGGGTTCCTCCTTCACTTCTGAGACGATGCCTCCAGGAAGAGGAAATGTCTCAGCTTCCCTTTCCTTGTAACTGTTTGCAGAGCTTGGGCCTGGATTCTTCTCACTAACTACACCCTATCAGATTGGCATCTCCACACCCACAGTTTCCGGTCACTCCACAGTTTGTCCACATCTCTCCTGAAGCCCGGCCTCTAGATCCAATTTTGCATGGGGCGTCTCCATGGGGGGATCTCAACAAGTACTTCCCAAGTGGCCTCTCTTCTTCATTCAGAACCCTAGGAGAGTAGGCGAGTGCTGAGCTTCTCCATTCCTTCGCCCGCCCTGCAGAGCCCTCAGCCAGGTCCTGTCCACTTCATCCTCTGCATCTCTGTCCTTTCAGCGTCTCCCTGAACTAACCTGCCTTACTGCCGACTCCTCATACCTGGTCTCCCTCCTTCTCCAGGTTCGCTGCCTCGTCAGCCTGCCAGGGCACTCCACTCTGCTTCCCTGGCATTTCTTCCCCTGTTTTGCAGGCCTCATGGAGTATGCATAGTCCTGAGATCAGATTAGGGGGACATTAACTCAGGAAGATTGTTTTGCTCTGAGCCTCCATTTCCTCACTGGAAACTGGAAGCCGGGATTCCTTCCTCGCAGGGTTGTTATGATGATTAAATGAGATACTGTCTGTGAACTGCCTGGCACAGGGCCCAGTGCACAGTGAAAGCTCAGAAACAGACCCTCTTCTGCTTTTCTCTCCTTTCCTCAGCCTCTCCCCGGAGTGCCTCTTGGAAACACATCCTTGGTAGGACAGAGCCAGGCCTGGGCAGTGCCCTGGCCATTGCCTGGGGTCGGGAGAGTTGTCTTGTGGATGTCCAGAAAGTTTCTCTAACAGCCTTCTTCTGCCACCACCTCTCTCCCCGTCCTCTTCTCCAGTTGTGGGTTCTGCTTTCTCCCCTCCCCAGCAACCCCTGGTCTAAGTGTTCCTGCTTCCACTCACTCCTTCCTCTGCTGTAGTGCTTGCTCTCTGGTGGGCTTGCTTCCTCCATCCTCCCACCACAACTCTCACCTCTCCTCCTCCTTTCTTTAAGCCTAGCCTGGATCCACATCTCCCTCTGCTCCCTGAGGCTGTTCTCTTATTCTTCCACTTCTAGCTCAGCTGCCGTTTAGAGCCCCCCTCCTCACCACTGTTGTCTTTCTGGTCCTGCCCATCGCTGGCCCTGGGACAGGAAGTTGAGGGAGGAGGCCCAGGCAGTGCCAGCTCCCCTAGCATGCTTCCCCTTCTGTACCTCTGGGCCACTCCTATACTTCCTCCTGGAGAGATTCTTCCTTCCCTCGTGGTCCCTCTGGTCCTCCCCACAGCCCACCTTTCTTTCCTCTCCCATGTTTCTGGTTGCTCCCAGACCTTGTAGACACACAAGCTGGGGACAGAAGGGGGGCTGTGTTAGCGAGGGGGGAATTGACATCACGTTTCAGGCCCCAATGAACAGTCTTGCCCCTCCCCCTCCTAATGAGAACCAGCTGTGGTTCCAGAGGCCCAGATGTGGGGATAGAGGGGGAGAGCGGGATGGAGTCAGGACCAAGAAACAGGACTGAGGACAAAGTGAGGGCATGTGGTGAGGCAGCCCTGGGTGGAAGAAGAGATGTGACAGAGTCTGACAAGAGGCAGGACAGGCCGGTGACAGAGTCGAAATGGATAGGACAGACCTGGAGAGGAAAGAAAGGACAGTCGGGAGGAGGAGCATGTGTTAGGGGAGAGAGGCAGTGAGAAACACTGGACAGATGGGAGGCATGGTGCTCCAGAAGGGGCTGGAGAGAGGATGAGACAGTCTCCGGAGAGAGTCTGGAGTTCGAGTTTGGAACTGGAAGCTGTGGAGCAGGAAGTGATGAGGCATAGTCCAGACAGAGGCCCTAGGGACCTGGAGGTCACAGCTGCAGCCGCAGAGTTGACCACGAGTGCCCCGGCAGCATGTGTGAGAGCATGCCTGCGTGTGGGTGGGTCTACAAGTGTGTGTGCGCGTGCCTGCTGTGTCAGTCCGCATGTAGTAGACAGTGGGTTTGCCTGGGCAGGGAAGGATGTATGTGTGAGTGAGTGTGCTTGTGTGTTTATTGAGGATGTGTCTTTGTGTCTGAGATTCATAGAACAGTGGCTTTCTCTATGCATGTGAGTTATATGTCTGAATTAATATACCAATTCGTATGAAAAATGGATTTCTGAATGCATGTGATGAAGGGTGCCTATATGTAAACTGGTCATGTGATAAAGTAAATCTTTGTGTAAAAGTGCATGTTTAATGTGTCTCTTACATGTGAGCAACCTGGCTGTGAAAAGCTCTGTGTGAGCCTGTCTATCAGTGTTCCAAGTGTGCTAGGGTGTATGGAGTCCTGTGCTCTGTGTGAGCCTTTGTGCATTGAGAGTTGAGAGTGCCCTGGGGGAGTCTGCAGTGGCTAGAGTTCTATGTTAGGTAAGAAGAAGTTATATAAGTCTGTAATTTGGAAGAAGGGGTTATTTTTACACAGGGGATGCACCTGGGCCTGGATCCTTCTCTGTAAAGTCTACTTCATGCGAACTCTTATCTGCTACTATTGACTCATCCTACCAGTCAGAAAATTTGTGATCATGAATTATGGCCATATTGCCTGTAAGTGTAAGACAATGTTTAGTCTCCTGTACAAATTGAATGGAAAGGCAAATCATTGCAATGAAAAGTGTGATGGGAACATGGAACTCTCTGTGCGTGATCCTTTCTCACCAAGATCTACTCACTGCTTTCTGTCCAGTGACTGATGAAATGAAGAAAGCCAGCCCTTAACCCTTTACTGGTCTCTGCGCTTAGATCCAACCATTCTGCATAATAGGCAAATTAACAATGAGACTGAATTCGAGGTCTTGCTCTTTAAAAATAATGTGTGTAAGAATGTGTGGTATATGCACACATGCATGTGCAGGCACATGTATTTGTATGTTTGTACGCCTTGTCACTCTTCTTGTCCTTTTGAGGCAGGGTCTCTCATTGGACCTGGACCTAGGTTGGTGACCAGAAGCCCTACTGCTCCTCTTGTCTCTGTTCCCTACATGTGTAGATTCTCAAGGTTTGGTATGTGGGTTCTGAAATCTGAACTGAGTTTCTCATGCTTGTGCAATGCTTGTCCTGCAAGCACCTTTACACATTGACCTCTCTCTCCAGGCTCCTTATTCAATACCTGCTTTTTATTGCCTTACGAAGATGGGAGAGATGGGACTTGCGAGTGTAAGTTAAGATCACAAACACACCTATCTTAAGAGACTCGGAAGTCCAAGAGAAAAGCAAAATCCATAGAGACTAGAGGACACACTTCCTTAGCCATAGGACAGATAGAAACCTAGTGTTGTGGGTTCACATGTTCACGTATGTCATCTGAGGTCACACACCTACAGGCATTTCTCTGAGTGTGTGTGTTGGGGGAGGGGATGATGTGGAGAGTGAGATCTTGACCACCCCTTCAGCACCAATTGCTTGCTCATGATATGCCTCTACTAAATCCTGAAAAACCAGAGACAAGACCTGTCCAGCCTTCAGGAGCCTCCAGTCCAGTGCAGGAGTAGACACATGAGCACATCAGGACTGCTGAGCAACTTGTTGGCTGTAATAGAAGCCCCACAGAGTACACCATTGCATGGGTGTAGAGGTGGGCTGTGCCATAGAAAAATCTGCACAAAGTTGAAACTGGACCTTAGACTTTTAATAACAGACTGGACTAGTTTTTCGGAGATATCTTAGGCTAAGAGAATACCACTTAGAAAGCAAGAAAGAATCAAGAAGCACATTAACATAAAGTTTGGGAATACAAAATGTGGTGGGAGAAACTACAAGCAGGAAACAGAGAGACTGGCAGAACTCAAGATGCAAAGACACTAATGAAAAATGGACTTTATGATGTGGCTCAGAGATGCCATGCCTAGAGCAAGACACCTCTGACAAGCCACAAGCCTGTGCGTATGTGTGCCTGTACATATGTGTGCCTGTGCATATACGTGCCTGTGTATATGTGTGCCTGTGCATGTGTGTGCCTGTGCATGTGTGTGCATCTGTGCTTATATGTGTGCCTGTGCATATGTGTGCCTGTGCATGTGTGCCTGTATATATGTGTGCCTGTGTATATGTATGTGCCTGTGCATATGTGTGCCTGTGTACATACGTGTCCGTGCATATGTGTGTCTGTGCTTATATCTGTGTCTGTGCTTATATGTGTGCCTGTGCATATGTATATGCCCATGCATATGTGTGTCTATCCATATGTATGTTTGTGCATGTGTGCCTGTACATATGTGTGTCTGTGCATATGTGTGTGTCTGTGCTTATGTGTGTGTCTGTGCTTATATGTGTGCCTATGCATATGTGTGTCTGTGCATGTGTGCCTGTACATTCATGTGTATGGAGCATATGTGTGTGTTTGTGCATATGTGTGCCTATGCATATGTGTGTGTGTGCGCACGTATATGTGTCTATGCATATGTGTGCCTGTGCACATGTGCGTCTGCACGTCTTTGAGGTAGAGGGGCAGCAGTTTCCTGCTGTCAGGAATCAGGAATCAGTGAGAACCCTCTACAGACTGGTTAGGTAAGGGTATGGATCTCTCTAGCAAGGTGAGAATGGATCAAAAAGGGTCCAGGTCAGAAGCAGGGAGATCAGAAAGGAGCTGTTGCAGAAATAGAGAGGTGAGCTGGCAGTGCTTCAGCTTAAAATGGCAACCATGTAAAAAGTCTAGAACTGAGGCGAGCCTGGGAGGAGTGGCTAGGCTTTAATAACACAGTAGCAATTAAGATTGAAGAAAAGCAAAAGCAAAGAAACAAACAAACAAACCCAAAGAGAGCTTCTAGATTTCTGGCTTCCAGGCATGGATGAATAGATAGCGGTGCTTTTCATGGAGAAGAAAGCAGAGGTGAAAATCAGATGATGATGATGATGGCTAGTGCCTCTAGAGCTGCGGATTGAGAGATCACTGACAAATAGATTAGATGTAAAAATGATTGATGCAGTTGAATCAAAAGCATAGCTAGGAGTGGGAAAAGCTGCCAGTCAGAGTATGAGAAAAGCAAAAGATAGCCCAGGACAGAGTCCTGAAAGGACTGGACAGAGAAGAGCTTGTGAAGGAGCCTAGGAGGGTGGATGGGAAACGTGTGGACAGAAATGGTGGTAAAGCCCAGAGGAGTGGGCTTTAGGATTAGTGGTCAGTGGTGCAGAATGATCCGGTAAGAGGGAGTGATGACTGGCTCGGTGGGAGAAAGGTCACAGAGAACCCATCTCCACAGAGGGAGGGAGGTGACACAGAGGGCAAGTGAAGCAGCCTTACAGGGAAGCGTAACTTGGAACTGTTCCCATTCCCTGCTGCAGCTGCCTCCCATCATCCTCGGCTCCACCTTGTCATGGATTCGGTTCTTGCTCAGCACCCATAGGCTTCCTTCTCCTTGAACTTTAGTCACATTAGAAACCCTCATTTCCTTAGAGTGTTCCCAGAGGCACCTTCCCTCACTGGTTTTATTTCCCGGTGTCTGACATCTAAGGACAGTTGGTTTTCCACCAGGAATTTGCCCATCATCCTTGATATCTCTGTCCTCTCATCCCCTGCCTTTAAGCAGTCATCAGACTCTGACAATCTACCCCAGTCCCTGCCCACACACTGACCCATCACACCCCATTTTCACTGCTTGATGACCCTCATTCAAATTAACACGGAAATGCTGCCATACCTACATTCCTTCCTGTTCTGTCTTCACTAGGCTGCGTGTGGGGCCCTGCTCTGTATGTATACACTGCACCAACGTAACACCTCACCAGCCATGCTTCCCAAATACCCACAGACAGTCTCAGCCCTTCTTCTAGTGTGGACTCTAAGCTCTTCCAAATTCTATTGACTATTCCAGAATTTGTCTTCCCATATCCCTCGTCTCTGCTCAGCACTGTGTAGCTAACACCTACTAATTGTTTGGCTCTCGGACGTGCATGTTCCTTCCTCAGAACAGCTCTTCATGACTACGTGAAGTCCCTTGCACCCTCTCCTGCTTTCAAGACATCTTCAGAGCCCTGCCATGTTCGTAACTCACTGTTCAGCTCCTGGGTATAAGCTCCATGAAACCAGGAGCCCTTCCCTTTACTCATTGTTTGTATTTGGCACTTAGTTCTTGTAGATCAGAGAGTGAAGCAGGGCTACGGAACTCTGGATATTTAAATACTGGCAGAAGCTCTAAAGGATTGACATTTCAAGCATGGTTACCACATACATGGCTACTGAGGCTAGAAAGGGGGGGATTAGTTCTCAGTGCAGAGAAAAATATAAGCGAAGGTCAGTTGTTTGAAGTTCAGAAATAGAAAAGGAAAGTTTGTAGGCATTTACTCCCGCAAAATAGGAGATGGAATAATCTGCGAAGTTCAGGCATTGCCGGGGAGCAGACGGGAGGAGACTCGGGAATCCTGAAGTACAGATTCCGAGGGAGGGAGAGAAATGGATGAGCTGCCACCCAAGCCCCTGCTGTTACTGTGCATGTCTGAGACTTGGTGTGGTCTAATTCGCAGTCTCTCTGGCCTCTTAATCCTCCTCTTATAATGACCTTTTCCTTCTGCTTTTCTCTTAGGTCAGGGAGCCCAAACTACAGCTAGAACCCAAGTTGGATCCGATCCAAACCCTGAAATCAAGCTGGGCTAGGAGTCTGGTGTGGAGCTGAAGTTTCAGCTGGACTGGCCCTGCCATGCAGGAGGAGCTAAGTGTTGCACTCTCCTGCCCTGGCATGAAGAGCCTCGGGACTCTGTTACCACTGCTGGTGCTGTTGGGAACTACAGTGCCAGGAATCCGGGGTCAGGCTGGGAGCCTGGACCTACAGATAGATGAGGAACAACCAGCAGGCACACTGATTGGCGACATCAGTGCAGGGCTCCCACCAGGCACAGCTCCTCCTCCCATGTACTTTATCTCTGCCCAGGAGGGCAGTGGCGTAGGCACAGACCTCGATATTGATGAGCACAGTGGGGTGGTCTGTACAGCTCGAGTCCTGGACCGTGAGCGGAGAGACCGTTACCGCTTCACTGCAGTCACTCCCGATGGCGCCACCGTTGAAGTTACGGTGAGAGTAGCTGATATCAACGACCATGCACCAGCTTTCCCTCAGGCTCGGGCTGCCCTGCAGATACCTGAACATACAGCTCTTGGCACACGCTACCCACTGGAGCCTGCTCATGATGCAGACGCCGGACGACTAGGAACCCAAGGGTATGCGCTATCTGGTGATGGGGCTGGAGAGACCTTTCGACTGGAGACACGTCCTGGTCCTGGTGGAGCTCCAGTGCCTGAGCTGGTCATTGCTGGGGAACTGGACCGGGAGAACCGCTCACACTACATGTTGCAGCTCGAGGCCTACGATGGTGGCTCACCCCCACGGAGAGCCCAGGCCCTGCTAGATGTGACACTTCTGGATATCAATGACCATGCCCCAGCTTTCAATCAAAGCCGATACCATGCTGTGGTATCTGAGAGTCTGGCCCCTGGAAGTCCTGTCTTGCAGGTGTTTGCATCTGATGCTGATGCTGGTGCAAATGGGGCTGTGACTTATGAGATCAACAGGAGACAGAGTGAAGGTGATGGGCCCTTCTCCATTGATGCTCACACAGGGTTTCTGAAACTGGAGCGCCCACTGGACTTTGAACAAAGGCGAGTTCATGAACTGGTGGTGCAGGCAAGGGATGGTGGGGCTCACCCAGAGCTGGGTTCAGCTTTTGTGACAGTGCATGTGCGAGATGCCAATGACAATCAGCCCTCCATGACTGTCATCTTCCTGAGTGCTGATGGCTCCCCCCGGGTGTCTGAGGCTGCCCCACCGGGACAACTTGTTGCTCGAATCTCTGTGTCAGATCCGGATGATGGTGACTTTGCCCACGTCAATGTGTCCCTGGAAGGTGGAGAGGGCCACTTTGCCCTGAGCACCCAAGACAGTGTCATCTATCTAGTGTGTGTGGCTCGAAGGCTGGATCGGGAGGAGAGGGATGTCTATAACTTGCGAGTCACGGCCACCGACTCAGGCTCACCACCACTTCGGGCTGAAGCTGCCTTTGTGCTACATGTCACTGATGTCAATGACAACGCACCTGCGTTTGACCGCCAGCTCTACCGACCTGAGCCTCTGCCTGAAGTCGCATTGCCCGGCAGCTTTGTGGTACGGGTGACTGCCCGGGATCCTGACCAAGGCACCAATGGTCAGGTCACTTACAGTCTGGCTCCTGGCACTCACACTCACTGGTTCTCCATTGATCCTACGTCAGGCATCATCACCACAGCTGCCACATTGGACTATGAACTAGAACCTCAGCCACAGCTTATTGTGGTGGCCACAGATGGGGGCCTGCCCCCTTTAGTCTCCTCTGCCACAGTTAGTGTGGCCTTACAAGACGTGAATGACAATGAGCCCCAGTTCCAGAGGACTTTCTACAATGCCTCGCTGCCTGAAGGCACCCAGCCCGGAACCTGTTTCCTGCAGGTGGGTAGGCCCTGCTCACAGCACTGTGGGCAACAGTAGGTCTGAGGGTCACAGAGGACCCCAGGGCAGCAGCCTAGCTTTGCAAGTGTTGACAGTGACTTAAGCTGAAGGGTTTGGTCCTGGTCTGTGAGCTCCAACGTCTGTGCAGGTAGTCTAATGAGAAGATGGGGGTGGGGTGCAAGAGTTGAGACTAGTAATCTTGGCAGTTGAAGAAACTATGATAGGACATGGAAGAAAAGTGTCATGTGGTGTCAGGAAACAAAAGGAAGACTCTGCAAAGTCTCTAAACTGCAGGGATGGAGTTTTTGCACACCCACATGGCTCCTGTTTCACAAGGGGTAGACCAGCATTTATGGAGCACTCCGTGAGTAGTCCAGTGTTACGCTCTGCTGGAAGAAACCTCCATCCCTTCCCTTGAACAGGAGCCTTGGCGGGACACATGGATTCAAGGACAAAGATAACAATCTAGTGAGATCCTAGTGTGCAGAGAGGGAGGACCTCACAAGGGATGAGGGAAGAGATAAGAAGAACATGAAGCTAAGGATGCACTCTGAGGCCATACTGCAGAAATCTTTGACCACCATGCGTTAGGGCTTTACTGGGAAAATAGAGGAGGCCTTTGAACTTTGAGTCAGGAAGGGCATGACTGGATTATTTGTTTGCTTTTGGTTTTAAAGTAGCTAGCTGGCTTTTAAGGGTGAAGGGATGGATGTGTGGGTGATAAATCATTCCTCAGCACTGTAAGGCCAGCAGTGTGCTCAGAGCAGAGAATGGGAAAGAGATACTCCCGTTCTCAGGCAGGACTCAGTCTAGATGGGGAGTCACAGCAGTAACTAGCACTGTAGAGGGTGGCACATGAAGTGCTTTGGAAGCCCAGAAGTAATGATGCTTTGCTAGATGAGGACAGCGACACCTGGATTACAGAAAGCTGTTGTAAGACTGTGTTATTCGGGTTGGTCTCAGTTACAGAGATGAAAAAGAGTTTCTAGGGGAGAAGCAAAAAGAGTTGACAGGCTAGACAGCAGGCCTGGGCTTTTCTTAAAAATCTTAGGAAGGCCAGCCTGTCTTGGAAAGATGGCTTTGGTGACCCTGTAAAGCTGCAATAGAGAGGGCAGGAAGAGCTCATCAGACACAGAGCATCTTCTCTGGGTCTGCCTGCTGACCCAGACTTCTAGGCTAGTGCCTGGGTCTGGCTGATTTCTTGCCTTCTGGCCAGATTCTGGATGTTTGCCTGATTCTGCTGTCTGGCTCTACCACCCACTCTCACATGTGTGCACTCTCTTGGCCAGGGCCAGTGGATTATTGCTTCCAAATTTTTCCTCTCCCGGCTAGTTCCCGAAGCACAAGAGCAACTCTCCAGGTGGTTTCCTAGAGGTTTTGCTGTTAGAAACAATGAAGGAAAGACAAAAATGACCACAGGGAGTTCATAAGTGCTACACAGTCTTAACATTTGATTTATGCAATGGACATTTATCAAACATCCGCCACATATGCCAGTCACTGTATCAGGGACACAGAGTGCAGTGATGAGGAAACACAGTTGAAATAAGCCTTAATTTGCAGCGAAATAGCATATTGCAATAAGAAAACTTCCACAATGGGGTAACAGGCAGTATGGAAGTTTTCCCAAAGCACAAGAACTTTTGAATTGAGACCTAGAGAATAAGAGAGAGTTCATGGGATGGTCCGACAAGTGAAAGGCCCCAGGCTGGGTGACATATACAGAGGAATGAGGGAACCTGACTCGTTTAAGGGGCTCTGAGTAGTTCAGTGTTGCTGGAACTTGAGATGTGAGATGAGAAAGTGAGACTGTACAGGAGGCCAGCCAATGAGAGCCCACAATAAGCCAACAAGCCAATGTTTTCCCTATGTGAAACATCGAAGCAGCTGATTGATTAATTGACTAATCTATGCAAATTGGTGTTTTTATCACATGGACATCTGTGTGAGGATGTTCAATGCACAGGAACTAGAATTACAGATAGTTGTGAGCTGCCATGTGGGTGCTGGGAATTGAACCCAAATCCTCTGGAAGAGCAGCCAGTGCTCTAAATCGCTAAGTCATTTCTTCAGCCCTGAAGTTTTTTGTTTGTTTGTTTGGTTGGTTTTTTTAGTACAGGATGAATATGATCAAATTTATCTCTCAACTGGTCAGTATAGACTAGTGGTTTACATCTGGGGGCCGTTTTACATTCCAGAGGAGATACTTAGCAATAGTTAGACATCTTGTACTGTTAGAAGTGATGAGATGCTCCCAGGATCCAGTAGGTAGAGGCCCGGGATAATGTTAACCATGATGTAATGCACACAGTAGCATCCAGCATTAAAAGGGAGTGAGGGGGCTGGGGGAGGAAGAAAAGAATCTGGCCTAAAATGTCAGAAGTGTGGGTTGGATGGTCAGACATCTATAAGAAGGGAATCAGAATAGTCCAATGGAGGGGTGGCTCAGATAGAGAGACACTCAATATAGGGGTGATAATGAAGACTTATTGGATCCCAGGCTGATTGATATTCCAGGCAAGGGAAAAGGAGGAACTAACTTCTGGATTGAGTAAGTGGATGGACGAGTCAGCAGGTTTGAAGGGATCATGGGTTTAGTGTTGGACAGTTTAGATTTAAGGTCACTGTGGGACACCCAGGTGGAGATGTTGAACAGGCATCTGGATTTAACCTAGGGGAATGGTCCCCTAAGCCTGAAGCTTATTCGAGATTGTTCCTGAGGCTGGGAAAGTGAACAAGGTCTGTAGGATGAAAAAAAAAGCCAAGGAAACCATTCAGGGAACAAGATGAACAAAAGCAGCCAGAGGACAGTAAGTGGAGAAGGGCCGATGGTAGGGGGAGCCAATAAGGAGGGGAAGCAAACTATTATAGTAGCAAGAGATCAAAACGGGAGGCATACAAAGGAAGGGTGTCAGGATGGGACCATACAGTAAGTTTAGAGTCTGGTAGGAAGGTTCATAGAAAAGGGTCTCTCTTTTGTCCTTGAAATAGTACTTCTATATGGGTCAAGTGCAAACAAGAGGAGAAGAAACGAAAACTTCTAACAGTGGGGGAGCCTGGGAGACAGAGATGAGAGCACGATGAAAACAGTCTGCATTTACAGAGAAACCTCTGAGCAGGGGTTCAGGAAATTTACTTTGCCTTGGTCATTTCCAGTCAATGACCCCTGAGCCTTTTGGGGGTCACTTCCTGATACTGCCCCCCCCCCATTGCTGTTTATTGCTTTCTTCCTGCAACAGAATCGGAGGCAGAGGTGTTTGACAGCTCCTGAAGGTAGCTGCAGCTGTGGGGATAGACGCAAGGGGGAATTCCGTCTCCTGGGATATCCGGGCCCACAGCCACTGGAAAGAGCTGGAGCAGGAGCTGTTTCCAGGGTTCAGCCATGGCAGGGTCTTAATGTCTCTCAGGAGGATAAACAACAGCACAGATCATTTCTGTCAAGGGCCTGGGCAACAATCAGAAATCCTTGGCCAGCTTTCTTTCTGAGCACATTTTCTGGCTGAGAAGGGGAACTCTGCTGCTTCCTCCTGCAGCATATCATGACCCTGAGGTCACCCTGCCCACAAAGAGCACTTTGTCACTGCCTGCAGCAGTCAGCCACCAGCTAGCCCACTATGGAGGGCCTGGTGTGCACCCAATGTGTAAAACTTAGCGTGAAAGGGAGTTTTGTTACAAAGCAGGGTGATCCGATGCCTACTTTTTCAACGTAGAAGTATGCACAGAGCATGTACAGTGTACCTAGGCGAAAGGGCAGGAGCCGCATCTAGAAATCACAGAGCAGACGCTGTGCTGCTGGGATTCAACAGTGTAATGAACGCTGTCTGTAAAGATCAGACATATGTGCTGGGATTGGTGAGGCCGTACTTGCAATCCTAGCACCTAGCTGAGTGAGGTAGCAGGAGCCTGAATTTAAGGCCAGCCTGAGCTGCATAGTAAGATCCTCATCTGAAAACAACACTCCTGGGGCTGGAGGGATGGCTCAGCAGTTAAGAGCACTGACTGCTCCTCCAGAGGTCCTGGGTTCAAATTCCCACCAACCGCATGGTGGCTCACAACCATCTGTAATGGGATCCAGTTCCCTGTTCTGGTGTGCCTAAAGAGAGCGGCATTCACTCACATACATAAAATAAGTAAATAACTCATTAAAGAGGAATAACAAAGGAGCACCTATGATTTTAAAAACACTCTCTGCACACGAGATTATAAAATATCAATCTTAGTAACTGTTCATCAACCAATTCTCCGCCTGAGCCGAGTAGGACAGTTGATGAGGATAGCCCTTGGCGCTCGACCTTGTACTTGGTCCTCACTATATGCAGATTCACTATTCTCTGTAAAATGTACTTGTAATGTATTTGTAACCCCAGACATGTGTAGAGTCACCTGATATGTAGGTTCCTACCCTGAGGCTGAGGCAGGTGACATTTCGCTTCCTGTTTCAGTTCTCATCCTGTGACCAAGTGAACTTGCATTCTCTTTCAGTGACACTTTTTGTTGCATGCTTGTGCTTTTTACTAGTGATTTTGTCATTCCAAACAGTCTCCTGGTAGAACAGTAGGGATTTACTTAGTGCAGCAGAAGGCTGTGATGTACCTTTTAGAATAAAATGCATGTTTAGATGAGCGTTGGTCAGACATGAGTTATAGTATCTGAGTACCATGGCTGCATCTTTACCGTATTATGTCTGGGAAGGCGATGCTAATGAATCAACTCCATGTATTAAAGTGCCTTTAAACGCACATCAAATAAGGTTACCCATTGATGACTGATTGCAGCTGTGCTGCTGCCCACAGGGATTCATGCAGAAAACAGTCTGTCTCCTGGGATATCTGGGCCCACAGCCACAGTAAAGAGCTGTTTCCAAGGTTCAGCCTTGGCAGGGTCTTATTTGCTATTTAACAAAAAAACAATTGTAGCCAGAGCCTCCCAGGAACCTAAGTGGTGGGATCTGGCGTGGGGCTGGGTTTTAGTTCAGGTTCTAGTCCTCTGTGCATCTCCGTTTAGCCCTTACTTTTCTGACCAGCAAGAGGGGGCATCACTTACCCCAGCCTCTCTCCAGGTAACAGCCACAGATGCCGACAGTGGCCCATTTGGCCTCCTCTCCTATTCCTTGGGTGCTGGGCTTGGAGCTTCTGGGTCTCCCCCATTCCGCATTGATGCCCACAGTGGTGAGGTGTGTACCACCCGGATCCTGGACCGTGACCAGGGACCTTCAAGCTTTGACTTCACAGTGACAGCCATCGATGGGGTAAGTAAACAGACCTTGGCCACGGAGGTTGGGATGGAGTTCTCACCGAAGTTAGACGAGGCCTACTGACTGATGGCTACATGTCCCACCAGGGAGGTCTCAAGTCCATGGTGTACGTGAAGGTGTTTGTGGCAGACGAGAATGACAACCCACCTCAGTTTTACCCACGGGAGTACGCTGCCAGCCTGAGTGCTCAGAGCACCCCAGGCACAGCTGTGCTGAGGGTGCACGCCCATGACCCTGACCAGGGACCCCATGGGCGGCTTTCCTACCACATCCTGGCTGGCAACAGCCCGCCACTCTTTGCATTGGATGCACACTCAGGTAAGGATCCACCAGGACCTGCTACCAGCCTCCTCTCCCCGCCTACCTAAATAATATATTGCCTCCTCTTTCCAGGACCTTCCCCCATTCCTTCCTTCATCTACTTTTTCTTTTCTTCCTTCTCCAGGACTGCTGACAGTAGCCTGGCCCTTAGGCAGACGGGCTAATTCTGTGGTGCAGCTGGAGATCGGGGCTCAGGATGGAGGTGGTCTGCAGGCAGAACCTATTGCCCGAGTCAACATCAGCATTGTGCCTGGAACCCCCACACCACCTATATTTGAGCAACTACAGTATGTTTTTTCTGTGCCAGAGGATGTGGCACCAGGCACCAGTGTTGGCGTAGTCCAGGCACACAACCCACCAGGTATCAGATATCCCAGTGTCATGGTGAACCGAGTACAGCATTCCACAGGGAGCCCTAATAAAAACAGTATGGCACATGAATGCCTCCTTAATGCCAACCAGTTTCCCTGCCAACACCTGCCCCTTTCTGAATACTCGGTGAAGCATGAATGTGGGATCTGCTCTTTGGGGGATTAATAGGTGACCCCCTACCTCTTTCCTAATCTTTCTCTCTTTCTCCCTAGGTCGCTTAGGGCCTGTGACCCTCACCCTATCAGGTGGGGACCCCCGAGGGCTCTTCTCCCTAGATTCAGCCTCGGGGCTATTAAAAACACTTCGTCCTCTGGACCGGGAGCTTCTGGGACCTGTCCTAGAGCTAGAGGTTCGAGCAGGCAGCGGAACCCCCCCAGTTTTCTCTGCTGCTCGGATCCGTGTGCTTCTGGATGATGTGAACGATAACTCTCCTGCCTTCCCTGCACCTGAAGACACTGTGTTGTTGCCACAAAACACTGCTCCAGGGACTCCTGTCTATACACTGCGTGCTCTAGATCCCGACTCGGGAGCTAACAGTCGAGTCACCTTTAGTCTACTTGCTGGAGGTGATGGATTGTTCACTGTGGACCCTACCACGGGCCACGTCCGGCTCATGGGACCTCTAGGGCCTCCAGGGGGACCACCCCATGAGTTGGAAGTGGAGGCCCAGGATGGAGGCTCCCCACCACGCACCAGCCACTTTCGACTTCGTGTGGTGATACAGGATTTGGGAATCCATGGGTTGGCTCCACGATTTGACAGCCCTACCTACCGAGTGGACTTGCCCTCAGGCACTACCACTGGAACTCAGATCTTGCAAGTGCAGGCCCAGGCACCAGATGGGAGCCCCGTCACTTACCATCTTGCAGCAGATGGAGCCAGTAACCCCTTTGGCCTGGAGTCACAGAGTGGGTGGCTGTGGGTACGGGCAGCATTAGACCGTGAGTCCCAGGAGTTATACACATTGAAGGTGATGGCTGTATCTGGTTCCAAAGCTGAATTGGGGCAACAGACAGGCACAGCCACAGTGAGGGTCGTTATCCTCAACCAAAATGACCACAGTCCCCGCTTGTCTGAAGAGCCCACCTTTCTGGCTGTAGCAGAGAACCAACCCCCAGGGACCAGTGTAGGCCGAGTCTTTGCCACTGACAAAGACTCAGGTCCTAATGGGCGTCTGACCTACAGCCTTCAACAGCTTTCAGAAGACAGCAAGGCCTTCCGCATCCACCCCCAGACTGGTAAGCACTTGGACCTCACAGCCTCATCTTCAGACTGGCAAATACTCAGACAGGGCCCCTAGCCCAGATGTTGGCTCTAATGATCAAGGTTGAGCATGGAGTTCAGCCTTGGTGTTTACCCACATTTCCTAGCCACAGCTAGTTCCCAGGTTCTGCATCCTTAAACATTCCATCACAGTCTCCATCTTCACTTCCAGGAGAAGTGACTACACTCCAAACCCTGGACCGAGAGCAACAGAGCAGCTTCCAGCTCCTGGTCCAGGTGCAGGATGCGGGCAGTCCACCTCGCAGCGCCACAGGCACTGTGCATGTCGCGGTGCTTGACCTCAACGACAACAGTCCTACCTTCCTGCAGGCTTCAGGGGCTGCTGGTGGAGGTCTCCCTATCCAGGTATGTAAAGTACCAGGGCCGTGTTCTGAAGAAGTATAAGAGAGATGGAAGGGGTCTCTCCATTAAGCTGTGAGTATAGGTAAGAGAGATCACCTCGTAGAACAGGTATAAGACAAAAGGGGGAAAAGTTGTACCTGTGTACAGATGGATGAAAGCCAATTCTGGGTCATTTTAAGCATTGGAAGAAGACAACTTTAGGCAAGTTGTGTTCCCACAGGTACCAGACCGAGTGCCTCCAGGAACACTGGTGACAACTCTGCAGGCCAAAGATCCAGATGAGGGGGAGAATGGGACCATCCTATACACCCTAACTGGTATGGGGGCAGGAAGGAGGGAACCTGGGAGTGATCAGAGCTCTCATGGCCTGCCTTGCTCTGGCTGCCAAAACCTCATCTTTCCTCTCTGCTTGTCCCCAGGTTCTGGCTCTGAGCTCTTCTCTCTGCATCCTCACACGGGGGAGCTGCACACTGCGGCATCTCTGATTAGAGCTGAGAGGCCTCACTATGTGCTAACTCTTAGCGCTCACGACCAGGGCAGCCCCCCTCGAAGTGCCAGCCTCCAACTGCTCGTACAGGTATGACTGTCTTTCCTAGAATCCCCTGGTCTGGCCCTCTGGGTCTCCTCCTCTAGATCCATATTCTTGAGATCCTTCGACTCCCTTTGTCAGTCTACCCTGATCACCCTTCCCTAGTACCCAAGAAACCATCACAGACATGCTTTTACACGGATCCTTCTGATTCAGTTTCCCTGCTCTGGTATGCAATAGGTGCTTCCCTCGACTCGTATGGTGGAGTCACCAGATCTCGTAGAAGCTGACTCAGCGGCAACAGTGCCTGTAGTACTGACAGTTACAGCAGCTGAGGGGCTTCGACCTGGATCCCTGTTAGGTTCGGTGGCCCCGCAGGAGCCAGCTAGTATGGGCGTACTCACCTATACTCTGGTTGGTGGAGCCGACCCCGAGGGCACCTTCGCTCTGGACTCAGCCTCAGGTCGCCTGTACTTGGCCCGTGTCTTGGACTTTGAGTCTGGGCCGGCTTGGCGCGCGCTCACGGTGCGCGCCGAGGGGCCGGGAGGTGCAGGAGCGCGGCTGATGAGAGTGCAGGTGCGCGTGCAAGACGAGAACGAGCACGCGCCCGCTTTTGCACGCGACCCCCTGGCACTGGCGCTACCTGAGAACCCTGAGCCCGGCGCCACGCTGTATACTTTCCGTGCTTCAGACGCGGATGGCCCAGGTCCCAACAGTGACGTGCGATACCGCCTGCTGAGGCAGGAACCCCCGGTTCCCGCCCTGCGCTTGGACGCGCGCACCGGGGCGCTCAGCGCTCCTCGTGGTCTGGATCGGGAGACCACACCCGCGCTGTTGCTGATCGTGGAAGCCACAGACAGACCAGCCAATGCCAGCCGCCGCAAGGCAACGCGCGTCTCGGCGCGGGTCTTTGTCACGGATGAAAATGACAACGCCCCTGTCTTCGCCTCACCATCACGGATGCGCCTCCCAGAGGATCAGCCTCCTGGGCCTGCGGCGCTGCACGTGGTAGCTCGGGATCCAGATCTGGGGGAGGCTGCCCGTGTGTCCTATCGTCTTGCGGCTGGAGGGGATGGCCACTTCCGGCTACATGCGACCACTGGTGAGAGTAGGGCCGGAGATTGGGAGGCGTGGAGGGTGCTGAAGTGCAAGGAAAGCTAAGGCAGGCTACCAACTACCTTACTTCTTGATCTCTAGGAGCGCTGTCCGTGGTGCGGCCCTTGGACCGTGAACAGCGAGCTGAGCATGTACTGACAGTGGTGGCCTCGGACCATGGCTCGCCGCCACGTTCATCCACTCAGCTCCTGACTGTCAGTGTTGTTGACGTCAACGACGAGGCACCCGCTTTCCCTCAGCAGGAGTACAACGTCATCCTTCGTGAGAACAGTCCGCCTGGCACTTCTCTGCTCACACTGAAGGCAACTGACCCTGACCTTGGTAAGACCCGTGGGAAGGAATTTTGGGAGTGATGGAATTGGGAGTGAATTGTGAGAGGGATGGAGTGAGGGAATAAAAAGTATACTTACTCTATCTGATCGTCCTCCATACTGCCTCTCCTCAGGGGCCAATGGGCAAGTGACTTATGGGGGTGTCTCTGGCGAGAGCTTCTCTCTGGACCCAAACAGTGGAGTTCTTACGACTCTGAGGGCTCTGGACCGGGAGGAGCAGGAGGAGATCAATTTGACAGGTACACTGACAGGACCTTCAAAAGCTAGAGGTTTTGTATACAACAATATAGCTCCTGTTACATTTTGGGAGCATCAAGGTAGGATGCAGGAAGAATTAACTTCTAGCCTGTCTACACTAGTTTTCCAGTGCATATTGTCACCACCAAGCCTTCTACGCCTCCGGATTATACTGCAGCCACTCAGCAGAGGAGCATATTTATATTATTTGCAGAGAGGTTAAGTGACTTGGATTAACAAGGATTGGAAGTAGCAGGCCTGAGTGTTGAGTGCAGGCTTTGATGCCTAATTTATTGTCTTTCCTGTCTCATCACCTCCAACTGAAGCTGTATCTTGCATGTAGGCAACATGAGGCATAGGGAGGAAGGAACGTTTTCTGGCATTGTTGTGTATGTCCATGCAGGTGCCCCAAGGTATGCTGTGAGATAGACATTTTCTGTTTTATACGTGCACTGTACTATGGGTTTCTCCATGGCACGGGGTAGGGTACATCTTGATGGTTTTGTTTCTCCACAGTATATGCCCGGGACAGGGGCTTGCCACCCCTGTTAACTCACATCACAGTGCGAGTGACTGTGGAAGATGAGAATGACCATAGTCCAACTTTTGGGAACACCCATCTCTCCCTGGAAGTGCCAGAAGGCCAGGACCCCCAAACCCTTACCACACTACGAGCCTCTGATCCGGATGGGGGACTCAACGGACAGCTCCAGTACCGCATCCTTGGTGAGAGTCGCCAGTGCCACAAGAGCACTCTGCTTGGCAGCGCCTACACGCCTGGTTCTTGGCCCTTGCCGGTTTCTGTGAACGTTTCTGTGTCTCTTTCTGCTGCTTCTGTGTCTTTCCTGCACATCAGTGTATTTGAGGCACCTCTTCAGGCACCTCCATCTCTTTTCTTTCTCTACACCTATTTACTTTACCCTATTCCTTTCCTTATGTTTTATTTTTATATTCCTTTTATTCTTATATTTGTATATATTTTATTCTTGTATCTTCTATTCCTTATATACCACACAGTCAATTATCCTCAAACATCTTTGGTTTCGGAGACTCTTACAACTTTGTGTATATGCAATGGCATCTCAACTATGTTGCTCAGGCTGGTCTTGAACTCATGACTGATTTCAGGCTTTAGAGTACCTGAGATTATATCACTAACCCAGCTACACTCTTACATTTTGAGAATCCTAAAGGGTTCTTATGTAACATGTTAAGGATCAATATTTGCTGTGTTTCATATTAAAACTTACCAAAAAATTAAATATCATGAAGGAACAATTAAGGGTGTCCCTTGCTATTTCTGAATAGGCACAGGAAAATGTTAGGATTTCAGACAGATTGTTGAATAGTATTGAGGTGGCCGTAATCTTAAGTGTTACTGAAGGTAGCCAGCAGGAACTGAATTTCTGATAATGCACTTATTTTTTTCTGTCTAGAATATTCTGGAAAACACAAATACAAGTTCTGCCAGCCAAGTAATAGTGTCACGCAGCAGCCACAAACCCCACTTTACATTTGTGAAGGGAGAGTGAAAAGACTACACAATGTCTTAGGAAAATACTTTGATCATATATACATACATATATATGATATATATGGCATATATAATATACGCATATGATATATGTGATATATATATGATTATATATATGATATATATCATATATACATTGAAAGGGTCCAAAGGACTCAGGGGCCCCCAAGATCACACCCTGTGTGTTTTATAGTGTCTTTCTTTGCCCTTGACATTTCTGTTTTCTTTGTTCTTTTCCTTTCCTCCAGCTCCCTTCTGCCTCTTGTTTTCTGCTGTTATCTACAAGGCACCCCACCTGCTAACACGTACATGTTTGTGTGTTCATATTCTCTGCAGGTGGGGACCCTTCAGGAGCCTTTGCACTAGATCTCACTTCTGGGGAGTTTGGCACCACGAGGCCACTAGACCGGGAGGTAGAGCCTGCATTCCAGCTGCAGATAGAGGCCAGAGATGGAGGCCAGCCAGCCCTTAGTGCGACCTTGCTTGTGACAGTGACAGTGCTGGATGCCAATGACCATGCGCCAGCCTTTCCTGTGCCTTCTTATTCTGTAGAGGTACCTGAGGATGCACCTGTCGGGACCCTACTGCTGCAACTACAGGCTCATGACCCGGATGAGGGGGACAATGGCCGTGTGATGTACTACCTGGGTGCAGGTACAGCAGGGGCCTTCCTGCTGGAGCCTACCTCTGGGGAACTGAGCACAGCCACAGCCTTGGACAGAGAGCACTGTGCCAGCTACGCCTTTTCTGTGACTGCAGTGGATGGTGCAGCTGCTGGGCCTCTGAGCACTACAGTACCAATCACCGTCACGGTTCGTGATGTCAATGATCACGCACCCGCTTTCCCCACCAGTCCTCTGCGCCTCCGCCTACCCCGCCCAGGTCCTAGCCTCAACAAACCAACCCTGGCTCTGGCCACGCTTCGAGCTGAAGATCGAGATGCTGGTGCCAATGCCTCCATTCTATACCGGCTGGCAGGCACACCACCACCTGGCACCACTGTGGACTCTTACACTGGTGAAATCCGTGTGGCTCGATCCCCTGCGGCTCTTGGACCTCGGGATCGTGTCCTCTTCATCGTGGCTACTGACCTTGGCCGCCCAGCTCGCTCTGCCACTGGTGTGGTCATTGTTGGGATACAAGGAGAGCCTGAGCGTGGACCCCGCTTTCCCAGAGCTAATAATGAGGCTGTGCTCCGTGAAAATGCACCACCAGGTGGGTCTCTGGTTACATGTGCCAGATTTGAATCCCTGGAAAGCCTGGGGTTAATCACTGACAATGTAGTGACCGTCGTCCAACCAATACCACGTTTCCTCTCTTGTCTTCCCTACAGGGACTCCAGTTATCTCCCCAAAGGCTGTCCATTCAGGAGGCTCAAATGGACCAATTACCTATAGCATTCTCAGTGGGAATGAGAGAGGGATTTTCTCCATCCAACCTAGCACAGGTAAGGAACAAGAACAGAGAGGGGAAAGGCCCCGGGGTGGGGGTGGGAGAGCAGGTTCTCTGGGCCAGAGGACTCTTTGGTGGGAGCAGTTGCCCTTAGACAAAGAGGCTCCAGAACAAGGATAGGAGCTATCACTGATGCAGCCCATCTCCCACAGGAACCATCACAGTTCAGTCAGCAGAGGGGCTTGACTTTGAGACAAACCCACGGCTACGACTGGTGCTACAGGCAGAGAGTGGAGGAGCCTTTGCTTTCTCGGTGCTGACCCTGACCCTTCAAGATGCCAATGACAATGCTCCCCGTTTCCTGCAGCCTCACTACGTGGCTTTCCTGCCAGAGTCCCGACCCTTGGAAGGGCCCCTGCTGCAGGTGCGGGCTGTAATGGGAAAACAAGGGACGGGGCTGGTCAGACTGACTTGTGGCCGAGCCAGGGTTAGCAATCTTCTACACTCACCAGGTGGAAGCAGACGACCTGGATCAAGGCTCTGGAGGACAGATCTCCTACAGTCTGGCTGCATCCCAGCCAGCACGGGGCTTGTTCCATGTAGACCCAGCCACAGGCACTATCACTACCACAGCCATCCTGGACCGGGAAATCTGGGCTGAAACACGGTGAGACCCGGCACCTCTGGGTCCAAGCCCCACAAATCTGTGTGTATGCAAGCCCTGACTTGGGTTTCTCTCACTCCCCAGGCCACACCCTGAATCCTTCCAATGTGAAGCTTTGTCCTGAACCCTCCTTATCCATCCCAGGGTCCACTCCTATTTCTAGGCCATGCTCCCTGACTAAGTATGCTCTGTGTCTAGGCTGGTACTGATGGCCACAGACAGAGGAAGCCCAGCATTGGTGGGCTCAGCTACCCTGACAGTGATGGTCATCGATACCAATGACAATCGCCCCACCATCCCCCAGCCCTGGGAGCTCCGCGTGTCAGAAGGTAAGATTTGGATAAAGCAAGATGCAGAGGGCTCCGGTGATGAGGATAATTCTACAGTCACCTTTCCCTTGTGTTTTGCAGATGCACTGCTGGGCTCAGAGATCGCACAGGTGACTGGGAATGATGTGGATTCTGGACCAGTGCTATGGTATGTGCTGAGCCCATCTGGACCCCAGGATCCCTTCAGTATTGGCCGATATGGAGGACGTGTCTCCCTCACGGGCCCCCTGGACTTTGAGCAATGTGACCACTACCACCTACAGCTGCTGGCACATGATGGGCCTCATGAGGGCCATGCCAACCTCACAGTGCTTGTGGAAGATGTCAATGACAATGTACCCATCTTCTCACAGAGCCTCTACCAGGTATCATCTCTGTCTTGATGTCCCCATACCTGGGTATGGGTCTCTTCCTGTTGGAGCAATAGAACAGAGGTAGAAGTGTCTAGACTAGGCTGGATGTTAGGATTGATCTTGGAATGGGTGGAGAGTGTCCCATTTTACGCTGGCTTTCCAGGTCCTGGGAACTTCATCCAAGTTCTGCATCCAGTGGTGAGAAGGGAGAGGGCGGGCAATTCTTACCCCAAAGCTAAGGAGTATGGTTCTGAGCTGGACACCAAGGTCAGTTCATGGAGCCAAGCTCTAGCTTATAGGCTAAGGTGGACATAGGGCAGCTGCGAAGCTTGGCTGTGAGTACTTTCTGTTGCTCCTCAGGTAATGATGTTAGAGCACACCCCTCCTGGCAGCGCCATTCTCTCCGTCTCTGCCACTGACAGAGACTCAGGTGCCAATGGTCACATATCCTACCATCTGGCTTCCCCTGCTGAGGGCTTCAGTGTCGACACTAACAATGGTATGTCCTCCCCATAATCCAATCCCTTTATTGTTGTCCGATCCCCTATATTTGGTGCTGAGTCCTAAAATTGGTTACTTCATCATATTATTTCTGGATCTCTGACCCAGTGAGGGCGTCCATTCCACCCTACCTTTGATGAAAAGAAAATGTCCCTCCCGACTGTATGTCTAGAAGCTGTTTCCTGAACTTTGAATTCCCGAGGACACTGCACACTGTCCCAGCACATGGGCCCTTCCTACGAGTCCTGACTCCCAAAGCCATTGCCCAGACCCTGGAGAATAGCTCTTGTTAGCACAGTGACATCACTGAATGCTTGTTTCTTCCCCTCACCTTCTCTTCTCAGGAACTCTGTTCACAACAGTGGGAGCAATGGCCTTGGGCCATGAGGGGCCAGGAGTGGTAGATGTGGTGCTGGAAGCACGAGACCATGGGGCTCCAGGCCGGTCAGCACAGGCCACGGTGCATGTGCAGCTGAAAGACCAGAATGACCATGCCCCAAGCTTCACGTTGCCACACTACCGTGTTGCTGTGTCTGAAGATTTACCCCCTGGTTCCACCCTGCTCACCCTGGAGGCCATAGATGCTGATGGAAGCCGCAGCCATGCTACTGTAGACTACAGTATTATCAGTGGCAATCGGGGCCGAGTTTTCCAGCTGGAACCCCGCCTGGCTGAGGTTGGGGACGGTGTTGGGCCAGGTCCCCAGGCTTTGGGCTGCCTAGTGTTGCTTGAGCCTCTAGACTTTGAAAGCCTGACACAGTACAATTTAACTGTGACCGCAGCTGACCGGGGACAGCCACCCCGCAGTTCAGCCGTGCCCGTGACTGTCACTGTACTGGATGTCAATGACAACCCACCTGTCTTTACTCGAGCATCCTACCGTGTGACAGTACCTGAGGACATGCCTGTTGGAGCTGAGCTATTGCATGTGGAGGCCTCTGATGCTGACCCTGGACCTCATGGCCTTGTGCATTTCACCCTTAGCTCGGGTGATCCTTTAGGCCTCTTTGAGCTGGATGAGAACTCGGGTGCTCTGAGGCTGGCCCACCCTTTGGACTGCGAAACCCAGGCTCAACATCAGCTTGTGGTGCAGGCAGCTGACCCTGCTGGAACACACTTTGCTCTGGTACCGGTGACAGTTGAGGTCCAGGATGTGAATGACCATGGTCCAGCCTTCCCATTGAGCCTGCTCAGTACTAGCCTTGCTGAGAATCAGCCTCCAGGCACTCTTGTGACCACGCTACATGCAATGGATGGGGATGCTGGGACTTTTGGTAGACTCCGATACACACTGTTGGAGGCAGTGCCAGGGCCCGAGGGTCGTGAGGCATTCTCACTGAACAGCTCAACAGGGGAATTGCGGGCACGGGTACCTTTTGACTATGAGCACACAGGAAGCTTCCGTCTACTAGTGGGCGCTGCTGATGCTGGGAATCTCTCGGCTTCTGTCACCGTGTCGGTGCTGATCACTGGAGAAGATGAATATGACCCTGTATTCCTGGCTCCATCTTTCCATTTCCAAGTGCCTGAAGGTGCCCAGCGTGGCCACAGCCTGGGCCATGTGCAGGCCACAGATGAGGACGGAGGTGCTGATGGTCTGGTGCTCTATTCGCTGGCTACCTCTTCCCCCTATTTTGGTATCAACCAGACAACAGGTGCTTTGTACTTGCGAGTGGACAGTCGGGCACCAGGAAGTGGAACAGCCACCTCTGGGGGTGGGGGCCGGACCCGACGTGAAGCACCGCGGGAGTTAAGGCTGGAGGTAGTAGCGAGAGGGCCTCTGCCTGGATCGCGGAGTGCCACAGTGCCTGTGACTGTGGATATTACCCACACTGCTCTAGGCCTGGCACCTGACCTCAACTTGCTATTGGTTGGGGCTGTGGCAGCTTCTTTGGGAGTTGTGGTGGTGCTGGCCCTGGCAGCTCTTGTCCTGGGCCTTGTTCGGGCACGGAGCCGCAAGGCTGAGGCAGCCCCTGGCCCAATGTCACAGACAGCACCCATAGCCAGTAGCTCTTTACAGAAACTGGGTCGGGAACCCCCCAGTCCACCACCCTCTGAACACCTGTATCATCAGACTCTTCCCAGCTATGGTGGGCCAGGAGCTGGAGGTCCCTACCCCCGTGGTGGCTCCTTGGACCCTTCACATTCAAGTGGCCGAGGCTCAGCAGAGGCTGCAGAGGATGATGAGATACGCATGATCAACGAGTTTCCCCGTGTGGCCAGTGTGGCCTCCTCCCTGGCCGCCCGAGGCCCTGACTCGGGCATCCAGCAGGATGCAGATGGACTGAGTGACACGTCTTGCGAGCCTCCTGCCCCTGACACCTGGTACAAGGGCAGGAAGGCAGGGCTGCTGCTGCCAGGCGCAGGAGCCACTCTGTACCGAGAGGAGGGGCCTCCAGCCACTGCTACAGCCTTCCTGGGGGGCTGTGGCCTGAGCCCTGCACCCACTGGGGACTATGGCTTCCCAGCAGATGGGAAGCCATGTGTAGCTGGAGCGCTGACGGCCATCGTGGCTGGTGAGGAAGAGCTCCGTGGCAGCTATAACTGGGACTACCTGTTGAGCTGGTGCCCTCAGTTCCAGCCTCTGGCCAGTGTCTTCACAGAGATTGCTCGGCTCAAGGATGAAGCCCGTCCATGTCCTCCCGCTCCCCGTATTGACCCACCACCCCTCATCACTGCTGTGGCCCACCCAGGAGCCAAGTCTGTTCCCCCAAAGCCTGCAAGCACGGCTGCCACCCGGGCCATCTTCCCACCAGCCTCTCACCGCTCCCCTATCAGCCATGAAGGCTCCCTCTCCTCAGCTGCCATGTCCCCCAGCTTCTCACCCTCACTGTCTCCTTTGGCTGCTCGCTCTCCTGTTGTCTCACCATTCGGGGTAGCCCAGGGCCCCTCAGCTTCAGCACTCAGCACAGAGTCTGGCCTGGAGCCTCCCGATGACACAGAGCTGCGCATCTAGCTGTGGCCCTAACTGGGCCCCGACCTGGGACACGTCCAGTGTCCCCAAAGCAGGCCCCATTCTCAGCCTGCCCTGGGCAGCCTCGGACCATGACTGGCCATGGGGAGGCCACCACCAGTCCCCAGCTCTCCACCCCAAACTCTTGTAGTTGGGACAGGTCCCACATTTCTCCACAGTCCCCTCAGCACTAGGACCACAAAGGGCCTGTTGGTCACTGACCTGTGGCCAGATCCAGTGTGGAGAGAAATAAGAAAGAGGCAACCGCCTTGGGTTCTCTTCAGCCAAGACTTCCTGCCCTGCACCAGCACCCTGCGATGGAGCTGAGACTTTATTTATTGGGGGGTAGGGGGATGGAGGAGGTCCCTCCAACCTGTTTGGGCCTAACTCTTGGGTTCTTCTGACGTCCCTGCCCCTGCCCAGAACAAGTGCCAATTCTCACTCTGGAGCCTTAATAAACTGCAGTTTGTATCCAGCCTCTGGCTTTGTTCTGTCAGGGTAACCAGAAGTCACTGGCATAGCACTGTGGATACCTGGCACAGTAGCTAAGGAGGCCCAGAGGGAGGGAGCAGATCAGGACATTGGGAGTATGGCACTGGGAGCTCAAAAGCCTAGCTTTGGGCCCTCTGCAGCTTTTCCCTCTAAAGTGGTCAGGACTTGAGCTGTAGCAGTTTCCTGCAGAGACTGGCTAAGTAGGAAGCAGTCTAGGGTTCTAAGCCTGAGAATTCAATGTGGTGATTATTAAGAGCAGGTAAGTGAAGAAACCCCCAATTCTACTGGCCTCCACGCGTGCACACACACGTACACACACACACACACACACACACACACACACACACACACACACCTCAGAACCATGAAATGCCCACATTCATAAGAGCTCACATTAGTTGAATCTTTGCCAAATCAGTCTTGGTTCCATTTGCTTGCTTTATTGCACTGTCCGTTTTTACTCCTAAGTACGAGGCACATTGCTTTTGTCTAACAGTCATTGAATTTTACATGAAGAAAACCTAGGCTCTGAGAGCTTGTTTTGCTAATATTCTACAGCCAGGAGAGTAGCCCACACCTATAGGGCTTCAGAGCCCACTCTTTTGTGATTCCAGGAGAGGCAGACTTAGGCAGCAGGTGAGGAGAAGCCCTGAGCTTAGATGCTCAACACAGCTTAGAATTCCAGTAGCAGCCCCAGCACTCAGGCTCATTTGGGAGAGAGGACTCAGCAACGTCACTAGTTACTAGGCAGGGAAATGGGGGAGGTGCCGGATCGTGCTCATGTGACTTATCACATGACTATAGATCAGCCTGAAAGCCAAAATGGGACTCCAAGCCCGGTGAGAAACTGAGGTGGGGAGGGTAGCTAAAGGGGATTACATTAGAGGGAATTACATGTTGTAGAGAGAATACCGTGAGGGTCCAGCTCCTCATGAAACCCACCTGCTGTCCCTGCAGCTTCCTAGGACTCCTTGCTCTCGTCATCGCCGGCAAATGCACTCACAGCCCCGAGCCGGACCAACGGTGGATGTGAGTTGATTTAGTACTACAGGTGCCTTCTCCATACCCGCCTCTGCATATGCTTGGTCCTAGCTTTCCTCGTCCTCAGCTGTGCCTAGTACCCACTCTGTACTTATTCGCCCCCCCCCCCTCAGCTTAATCTCTTGTCATTTACCTCCTATGATACTTATCTGCATCTAGGATTCCACCCGAAGTCTCAGCTCTTTATCCCAAACTTTCCATGATCTGGATTTCCCATCTGTGGCCTAACCAAATCATGTCCCTGACCCTGTAGGCTGCCTCCAGGCTGGGTGTCACTGGGCCGAGTGGATCCCGAGGAAGAGCTGAGTCTTACTTTTGCGCTGAAACAGCAGAACCTGGACAGACTCTCGGAGCTGGTGCAGGCTGTGTCGGATCCCAGCTCTCCTCGATATGGTGCCTATCAGAAGTGGGGGCAGGAAATGGGAGGCAGGACCAGGCAGGCACTGGCTGGTGCACATCATGTAGGGTCATGTTTCTGGTATGACAGACAAATGGTAGTAACTGCCACATTTATATACACCCCCACCCCATTTTTGCCTTAGTTCTCCAGAATTAAATCTAAGAACAAATCAAGGCCTAGTAGCATGAGGTAATAATCCTTGCTATTTGGGCTGAAACAGGAAGATATTGAATCCAAGGCCTGCCTGGGCAGTGTAGCAAGATTGTCAAGATTGAAAAAAAATTTGTTTAGAGGTTTAGCTAGCTCATTGATAGGGTGCTCATGGAGCAAATGCAAAGCCCTAGGTTCAGGTGCCAGTAAGATGGTGAGTGGGGAACTTGTGTTTAGGAGCACATGACTTATAATCAGATCTAGTTTGAAATGTTGGCTTCTCCTGACCAGCTAGCAAATGGAGAAATAGCACTTAGTGTGTATACGTGATCATCAAATCATGATCCTTCCCCCTCTATCATAGCTACTCCCACACCCTCCTCTGTTGCTAGTTCAAGTCCTCAATTGTCTTTGGATTAATCCAATCTGGCCATCCCTCTTGCTGCCAACTCAGTTGTTTATTCTCTTTCTTGGATTATTGCCCAGCACCCTGACTGGTTTGTAGTTTCCTCTTCTTCACCACACTCCCCAGAGCACTTCCCACTCTATTCTAGAGCATTCTCTATGATGGTCAGGCTGGATTGAATCCTCTCCGGCGTAAAGTCCCATATGATGAGGCAAGGTTTTGTGTGTGTGTGTGTGTGTGTGTGTGTGTGTGTGTGTGTGTGTGTGTGTGTGCAGAATGGAGGTGGGAGGCGGGAGGGGCATCCTCAGATCACCCAGGAAGCTCCTCACGTGCAGGAAAGAATGACTCACCATTATGCTGTTTAAAATCAACAAGTATGAAGCTGAGCTAAATTAGAAGGTTCTGTATAATTGACTCAGAAAGTCTGGGAAAATCTTTTTGAAGAGAAGCTTAAAAATGGGACATTTAAAGTTTATTAACCTCCTTGAATTTTTGTGACCGGGGCAATACATGCTGTGCATATTTCCTGGCCATGACATTTCATGTCTCTTCAGCCTTTCTTCCCTTGGACTCCCAATATGCCTAGCACTTGGGGAAGTTTTGATGTCTCCTGATTGACATCCAGACAACCCAGGAAAGCCTGAAATGAAGACAAGATCCCCTTCTGAATCCCTGCAGGAAAGTACCTCACCCTAGAGGATGTAGCTGAGCTGGTCCAACCATCACCACTGACCCTCCGCACTGTCCAAAAGTGGCTCTTGGCAGCTGGAGCCCGGGACTGCCATTCAGTGACCACCCAGGACTTTCTGACTTGCTGGCTGAGTGTCCGGTGAGAAGTAATGATTGCCCCATAGAATCCATTTCCCACCAAGGAGACAAGATACCCCCAAATGGGGGAGTTTAAAGCTTGCTGAGAGCCTGTGGGTATTGCTAATGCGTACAGAGATAATGATTGGGTGGTAAGTAGGGCTCCGGCCAGCTCTACAGCACCTCTCCATGGTTTCTGTTTTCTTACTTCCAGGCAGGCTGAGCTGCTGCTTCCTGGGGCTGAGTTTCATCGCTATGTAGGGGGACCTGCAAAGACCCACATTATAAGGTCCCCACATCCCTATCAGCTCCCCCAGGCCTTGGCCCCTCATGTGGACCTTGGTAAACCCAATGGGGTTGGTGGAGGTTGGGGGTTGGGGGGGGGCAGAGCTACAGGCTGAAGAAGTTTAGATAACACAGGAGGCATGGAGTGTTTCCGGTAGTGAAGTGGGTGGTAGTACCTGTGAGACCTCCTTAAGCCTGACCCTTTCCACAGTGGCGGGGCTGCACCGTTTCCCCCCTTTATCATCTCCGAGACAACGTCCAGAGCCACAAGGAGTGGGACCTGTTGGCCTGCACCTGGGAGTGACTCCATCTGTGCTTCGTCAGCGATATAACCTGACAGCCCGAGATGTGGGCTCTGGCACCACCAACAATAGCCAGGCCTGTGCCCAGGTGAGCCATGCAAAACCCTGGGGTCATCACAACCTCTTCAAGATATCTTCAGTGCTTCACTACCCTGGGCCTCACTCTCTGATCTACAACTCCTGATTTGGATGTTTCCACAGTTCCTGGAACAGTACTTCCATAACTCGGATCTGACTGAGTTCATGCGCCTGTTTGGTAGCAGTTTTGCACACCAGGCCTCAGTAGCAAGAGTGGTTGGAAAGCAGGGGCGAGGCCGAGCGGGCATCGAGGCCAGTCTAGATGTGGAATACCTGATGAGTGCTGGTGCCAATATCTCCACTTGGGTCTACAGTAGCCCTGGTATTGCAAAGTTGGGGGATGGGAAAATGGGTTGGAGTAGACTGCTGATAGCTGCTTCATTTTATCAAGGGGACGCCATGGGCTGGCAACCATCCAATGACCACTCCTATCCCTTCTTTTAAAACAATTCAGGCCGCCATGAGGCACAGGAGCCCTTCTTACAATGGCTCCTGCTTCTTAGCAATGAGTCATCCTTGCCGCATGTACATACTGTGAGTTACGGAGACGATGAAGACTCCCTCAGCAGTGTCTACATCCAGAGAGTCAACACTGAGTTCATGAAGGCTGCTGCTCGGGGTCTCACCCTCCTTTTTGCCTCAGGTAACCTCCTACCATAAAATTAAGACATCCCACCTACCAAGCAGCAGGCTTTATCCCAGCTGACCCTTCAACCTGGTTTCTGACTCATAATAGGAACTCAGTCTTAGCAGGGTCTACTGACATGACCTGAGATCTGTGAGGTGGCATATACATTTCTTCTCGGGTATATATAAGCCTACACCCCAAGCTCTTCCCATCTGATCTGAATACTTAATATGTCTTTCCCAGGTGACACTGGAGCTGGGTGTTGGTCTGTCTCCGGAAGACACAAGTTCCGTCCTAGCTTCCCTGCTTCTAGGTAAGTACCCCACTCTTTCATGTGTGACTTTGATGCCACCAGGAGCTGCTATGGCTCAGCCTTCAGCATTACCTGTTGGGGTTCCTGTGCTCCCTTCCCTTTTCTTCCTGTATATCCCAGGCTGTGACAGCAGAATATGTTGTTTTGTTCCCTTAGTTGTTAGGGTTTGGTTTTTAGGCAGAAAAGTATATACAATTAATTCCAGCCATGTCTTGAAGGCATCCAGTCTGTCGGTACACAGGCTCCCATAGTCTTACTCTCCTTTCCAGTAAGACCCAGACCGTACCCACTCACCTCCACACATCTTGGACATCACCCATTGTCTTAGTCAGAGTTTTATTGCTGTGATGAAACACCATGACAAAAAAAGCAAGTTGGGGAGGAAAGGGTTTATTTGGCTTACACTTCCAGATCACAATCCATCATTGGAGGAAGTCAGGACAGGAACTCAAGCAGGGCTGGAACCTGGAAACAGGAAACAGGAGCTGATGTGAGGCCATGGAGATTACCGGCTTGATCCTCATGGCTTGCTCAGCCTGCCTTCTGATAGAACCCAGGACCACCAGCCCAGGGATGTCACTCTCCACAGTGGGCTGGGCCCTCCCTCATTGATCGCTAAGAAAATGCCCTATGGCTGGATCTCATGGAGGCATTTCCTCAATTGAGCCTCCTTCATCACTTAGATCTTTGTATCACACAAAACCAACCAGCCAGTACACCCGCTATCTGAATGCTGTCTTCTCCTTAGCCCCTATGTCACTACAGTAGGAGGAACCTCCTTCAAGAATCCTTTCCTTGTCACAAATGAAGTAGTTGACTATATCAGTGGTGGAGGCTTCAGCAATGTTTTCCCACAGCCTTCATACCAGGTTTGTGGATATTCCTATGGATTTGTGGAGGTTGAGGGTTGGTGGTCAGGGGAATTGTCCTCAGTTCAGCGGCTTGCTGAGCAGACTTCTGGCCAACGCTCACACTCAGAAATGTCCTTCAGGAGGAAGCAGTAGCCCAGTTCTTGAAGTCCAGCTCTCATCTACCACCATCTAGTTACTTCAATGCTAGTGGCCGTGCTTACCCAGATGTTGCCGCGCTTTCTGATGGCTACTGGGTGGTCAGCAACATGGTCCCCATTCCGTGGGTATCTGGAACCTCGGTGAGCATCAGCTTTGCTGTAAACCCTCTACTCAGGAACTACCCTCGCTCCTCCATCTACAAAATCTTGAACCCAGAACCCCTGACTCCTCAGAGACTTCTGATCTTTGCAAGCATCATCCCTCAGAAGTCTAATCCCGCTAAAACCCTGACCTATTTTTGCATCTTCATCTTGCAGGCCTCTACTCCAGTGTTTGGGGGAATTTTATCCTTGATAAATGAGCACAGACTCCTCAATGGCCGCCCCCCTCTAGGCTTTCTCAATCCCAGGCTCTATCAGCAGCATGGGGCAGGACTCTTTGATGTAAGTGTTGGAGGAAAGAGGGTGGATATTGTCATAGGATATGAGAAGGGCTACCATGGACTTGGGGTGCTTTTACTATATGGGATTGCCTCCGTGACATGAATATGAATAAGGTGCAGTCTAGGAGTACTGGTACCAGCAGGCCCAGGTCTGATGCCACCATCTCCTCCCAGGTAACCCATGGCTGCCATGAGTCCTGTCTGAATGAAGAAGTGGAGGGTCAGGGTTTCTGCTCTGGTCCTGGCTGGGATCCTGTGACAGGTTGGGGAACACCCAACTTCCCAGCCCTACTGAAGACTCTACTCAACCCTTGACCCTTCCCTGCCCTGACGAGAAAGCAGAACTGTTTCCTGTACTACAAGGGAAGGCTCAGTTTCTCGTTATTCCTCAATGGAAGCCCTGATGAACTCTTAACTGTTGCCTGCTGCAGATAGCTTCTCCCTAACCCTCAAATGCTGTGAGCAGGACTGGACTCCCAACCCTGTGAGCCATCAAACTCAGGTCTCCAAACTTCTACTTCGAGATCCCCAACAAGATGCTATAACCAGCATTTTGTCTCACCCCAACCCCATCTCTCCTTCCTCTTTCCAGCTTGAGATGTGAAAGCAGGGCGAGAAGATTCAGTCTGCATTACTGACACCAGCAGTCCCACCTAATGCTTACCACCTCTGCACTGACCGTATGCTCTTTCTCTTCCAGCTGCTTCTTCGTTCACTGAAATGAGACCTTTGTGCTAATCGTTTAGTCTTTCTTCCCCTGGCACTGAAGTGCAATGGTCTCCCTGACATTCTATCCAGTTATACACTTCTCAGTGTTTTATGGGCTTTCTTGTTTAAGAACAGGTTGGTGATGGGTTGGGGATTTAGCTCAGTGGTAGAGCGCTTGCCTAGGAAGCGCAAGGCCCTGGGTTCGGTCCCCAGCTCCGAAAAAAAGAACCAAAAAAAAAAAAAGAACAGGTTGGTGACAATCTATATAACTATTCTAAGGAAAGTTCAAGTTTGAAAATTTTAAATGTTTTAAATGTTCTTATTGGCAAAGCTCCTCAACAAAATAAATAGGTGTTACAAATTTTGCTTTAAATTTTTGCTTCAGTGATTTTTTTTTGTAAATTATTTGTAAATTTACATTTTATTTTCCCCTTCTTGGCTACACCAAAGCAGCATTCAGGTTTTAATTTCAACTGTCAGACATTCACAAACATCTAGCTTCTGTGAACCTGGGTGTTCGTTCTTTCCGTCAGTTTCCCATTCCTTTTTTGCTCAGTGTATACCCCCTTTGACCACACTAACTGTCCTCCTTTTCAACTAATTATGGGATGCTGGTGTTCATTGTTCCATCCGTAGGTTTTTACTCATATTTTATTAACATCCCTTGATAGATCACTGACATCTCAAATGTAAGATACCTCATTACTTCATCTCCCTCCAGCCCAGACCTAAACTATTTCATCTCTTAGTCTGTGATATAATGCCTCTTTCAAACAAGCCAGAAACCTGTAACTCTTAATTTTCATTTTTTTTCACCTCCCTACTAACTTCAACAAGTTTTACTGACTACTTCTCCAGATATGTCTTTATCAGCTAGCGTGGTGATGCTCACCTTTAATCCCAGCACTTAGGAGGCAGAGACCAGGCAAGCCTCTTTGAGTCCATCCTGGTCTATACAAAGAGTTCCAGGCATGCCAGGCCTACGTGAGACCATGTCTCGAAAATACACAAACGTGCGTGCACGCGCGCGCGCGCGCGCGCGCACACACACACACACACACACACACTACTGCATTATCTTTGAGCCCATGTCCTTTTTCCTCTAAACTGCAGGAAGTACTTGGGTAGGGGAGAGCCTTCCAAAGCCCCTCAGCATCCTTGACCATGGGTAAGTCATCTTCTAAACCAAACAGTATATTTATTTGTGCAAACCCTTCAAAGATTACTGGGTAAAAGTCAGGGACATTGAAACCTGCCTTCAAAATTGGGAAATAAACATTGCTAATGTCTGACACTTGGAATTAAGCAGCTGATGTTAGTTCCCTACTTCCTTGCACTCCACCTACGTGTATCTGGGAAACAACCATACAGTATTAAAATTGTCTGCCTTCCTTTTCCAGAGCTTGGTGCTAGTGAACTAGAATCTGATTCTTAACTTTGTATTCCTAGGTCCCAACCCTGTAGTTGGCAAATAGAAATTAAATAAATGACTGTTGAATTGCTAATGTGCTTCACATGTGACTTTGGCATGTTATTTCTTCGGGGTGAAACACCTATCTCTACATTTACAGCAGCACGCTTCTAGGACCGTTGTGGGTGGGAGGGACACACACCAAATCCACTAAAATCCTTAAAGACAGTGAAAGGGAGCGACAAAGAATGAAGACTGTTAAGGAGACTGGTAATGAAGTATCTGACATATGAGTCCCCAAGTCAAATCTGCGCACCCAGATGAAATGAAGTGTGCAGTCCTGGATTCTTCGCGGTCCCATCTGGGCAGGGTTGAGCCGCAGGGTGGAGGCTAGGTCTTTCACAGTTTACCTCTGCCAGTCTACACCTAATCTGCCAACAGCCAACCTAAGGTCGCCCGCGGCGGACTAAAGCGGTGGGGCGGGAACTGTGACGTCACGCAACGTGCGCCTGGGCGAGCGGAAGCGGAAGTAGCTCTGGTTGCCGCCTTTCCCACCAGCCCCATGAGCTGCAGCGGCTCCGGCGCGGACCCCGAGGCGGCGCCAGCCTGTGCCGCCTCGGTCGCGGGTCCGGCGCCCCCGGTGTCCGCTCCCGCTGCGCTGCCCACTAGCACGGCCGCGGAGAGCAAAGCCAGCCCCGCGGGGACAGCAGGGGGCCCTGGAGCTGGAGTCGCCACTGCAGGCACGGGCCCCGTGGCGGCACGGGCAGGGGAGCCCGCGGAGCGGCGCGGACCGGGTGAGCTCCGGGCCGGGTGAGGGAGGGGGGAATCTCCGACTGGGTGCCGCAGCGGGGGTTGGGGGGACCCTGCGCTTCTCACCTGTGTTGTTGATTCTCCTTCAGCTTCGGTGGCAGCAGGCGGCGCGGCTCCCCCTGAGGGGGCAATGTCTAACGGGGTTTACGCCCTACCGAGCGCGGCCAACGGAGAAGTGAAGCCCGTAGTGTCCAGCACACCACTAGTGGACTTCTTGATGCAGTTGGAGGATTATACACCTACGGTGGGCTTCCCGCCTGTACAAGGCCACCTGCCTCGCTGTCGTGCCTTTCAACCGCACCTTCATGCTTTCAAGCGTCCTCTACTAGGAAGCTGTCTCTTTATTCTTCCTCCCCACCCAGCGCATCAGTAGGCAGAGCTAATAATGACGGCTATTTGATTTTTCAGATCCCGGATGCAGTGACTGGTTACTACCTGAACCGTGCTGGCTTTGAAGCTTCAGACCCACGCATGTGAGTAAACTCAGAGGTTAGACTGTTGAGTGCTGGGTGGAGTTTGTTAAATATCTCATTACCACCACCCCCTTCCTCTCTAGAATTCGGCTCATCTCACTAGCTGCCCAGAAATTCATCTCAGATATTGCCAATGATGCCCTACAGCACTGCAAAATGAAGGGTACAGCCTCTGGCAGCTCCCGGAGCAAGAGCAAGGTGTGAGAGGTTCGCCTTCCACAGCAGTACAGACTTAACTTATCCTGAAAGCCTTTTGGGGAAGCAGCATCCTAGGGGAGGTATTGGGCCTACTCAGGGTTACCCACAAAGGACTGGAATCTGGACTTGCTGTGCTCAGCTGGTGGTCTTCCCTCTTTCCCCCAGGATCGCAAGTACACCCTAACCATGGAGGACTTGACCCCTGCCCTCAGCGAGTATGGCATCAATGTGAAGAAGCCGCACTACTTCACCTGAGCCACCCAACCCAGATGTATTTGTCTTCCCCTCTGTCCCCACATGAGCCTGTTTTCATAATAAACTTTATTGTGACAGGCGGGGCTGATCCCTCCCATGTTGGGAGACATCAAGTGGCAAGTGACAAAGCTCTGAGCCCAGCCCTCTCTGGGGCTACAGTGGTAGGGATGGGAGCAGGGAACAAGCCCCATAACTGGGGTAGTACCATGATTAGAGACAGGGGAGGCAACCAGAGATCTTCAGCTTCGGGGAAGTGCATTCCCCCAGCCATATGCTGATACTTCTGAAGTTTGGGCAGGGACCTTCAAGTCCTACTTGTCCTGCATCTTCTCCAAGATAGGTACAATCATGTCAAACTTGGGTCGCTTTGCAGGGTCTTCATTCATGCAAATCTTCATGAGCTTACACACGTGGGGGGAAATACCTGGTGGGATAGTAGGCCGAAGGCCTTCCAGTGCCACCTGCAAATTATACAGAACAAGGTGAGCTTCTGAATTTGAGTTCATCATATGGGCAAAAGCCTTTGACCCTTGAATGGTAGGATTACTATAGATCTGTATACACTGCAGGAAGGGCTTACCACAGTGATGTCAGCACCACTATCCCCACACAAGTATCTGCAGTTCTGTGCTCACCTTCATTCCAATCTCCATATTAGAAAGGTCAGCAAAGGGCACCTCTCGTGTCACCAGTTCCCACAGAAGCACGGCAAAACTCCACATGTCTGCTGAGCGTCTGTTTGTATCTTCAGGCTTCTTTTGCAGGGCTGGAAGGGATAAGGCTTATTAACTATTCCAGTTGCATAGCCTTTTTAGTCTCTGCCTCTTCTACTGTTACTGAGCTAATTCTTCATTTCCCAACATGATGCCTTTACCTACCTTCAGGGGCCACCCAGGCAGGTGCATACATGCGCCCAGGGCACTGGAAAGAAAACTTTACATCAGCCATGCTGATTCGGGCAGTCATATCTTCATCGATCTGAGGAAGAGAAGTTAAGGTCAAAAAGGTGGAACCTATTGTAGGCCAGCAAAGGGCTTTGGGGACCAGAAGTGAACTTGTGGTCTCACCATTACACTACGGCTATTGAGTGCGTGCCGAGGTATGAGAGGCTCTAGTGTATGAAGAAAAGCCATGCCTCTTGCCATGTCCAAAGCAAACTTTACAGCTTGGCTCTGGTCCACAACGAAATCTAACAGGAAGCAAGAATCATTAGTTTAGAGTCCCCCACCCCTATTCTATTCCCAACAAGACCAACATCCTTACTGGTGCCTTCATGTAGAACATTGTAGAGAGATCCATATGGCATCCAGTGTGTGATGAGGGTTGGGTGGGGAGCTGGGGGAGCCTGGCAAGCACCTAGTACCGGAAGCACGTTAGGATGAGAGAAAATCCTGGGAGAGGAAGAGAGTGGTGAGACCCAACAGAATTTCACTTTTCAGTACTATTTGGGGTTCCTTAGAAACAGCTTCCAATTCAGGTGTCTCACCTGAGCCGGGGACATTCCTCATTGAAGTCCCTGCTTTTCCTTGTACTCCAGTCTCGAACCTTCAGCACCTTCACAACAATGTCATTGCCCTGCCAGCGGCCTTTCCATAGCTGAAGGATAGGTAGAGGTTAGAAGACATTAGCTCGGGCTGTACCATTTATTTTCTCCTAACTTGAAGAAAACCTTAATTAGTAATACAGAGTGGGCAGATTGTGAGTGTTAGGGAGGGAGAAACAAAATGGGCAGGGATCACCTCTCCAGAATGATTCTCGTTGAGCTTTGCCAGAAAGTTGAGCTGTTTGAAGTCAATACCAGAGTGTTTGTTCAGGGTCCCATTTCCTGAGAATATGAGCAGGTCAGGTACCCAGCTTCACCTTAATATGACACCAATAACCCAGGAATCTTGTGTTGCAGCCCTTCCCCCCACAGTAGTGACTCACGGGGCCTTGTGCGAGTGGTCCCCTTCCAGAATGTGTCCTTGTATGGAATACGATTAAGATTCTGGCCCATCTTCTCTGCCCGTTCTAGAGAAAAAGAATGGTCTTGGCTTTAATTGTGCTATGGAGAGAGAAGATGCAAGGTGGGACAAGAGACAAGCTAGGAGTAGATAATGAACCTCGGAGAAGCTCTCGAAGGGGTGCCTTGGCTTTGTCCACAGGCATCTCTCCATACTTGTTACAGATGCTCACAAGAGCCCCGTTAGCTACTAGGTCCTGAAAAGAAAATTGTCAGGCCAGTCACAAACAAGCATGAACACATGGACGCAACGACAGTTCTGTAACTGTCCCACAGTGGGACTGACAGGTGCACTGATGGTTCCATGCCCAGTTTGCTTCCCACTCACCATAGGACCTGGGGTCTGAGTACTTACCTCTGCCACCTGGTCTTGGCCCCAGAAACATGCATAGTGAAGGGGCACATTCCCATGTTCATTCACTGCATTGATGTCAGCCTTGTATTGCAACAGCTGCGTCCCATGGCCAAGAAAAGAAAAGGGCAGTCAGTTCCTGTGAGATACTTGTGTCCAGGCACGAAGAAAGAAAGAATAGCACACATTCTCCACATGACAGTGCCTGTTACTGGCTTCATATTGTGTGTGAGATGTGGATGGTAAAGGATTTGCATGTACCTTCTGTACAATGTCACGGTGTCCGTGACTAGCTGCCAAGTGCAGGGGGGTATCATCCCCACGATTCATCACATTGATCCGTGCTCCCCGCATGATCAGCATTTCAACCACTGCAGATCGGCCTTCTCGGCAGGCCCAGTGCAAAGGGGAGAAGCCATGATCATCCCTTTGAGAAAAGGACATAGACACTAAGCTGGTGTTGGGAAGGACAAAGCTTTGATTCATCGGGGAAAAGAAATTCTGTAGCCACTAAGAAGGCTTGCCTCTTTAAGACTTAATTTCTACTTGTGTTGGCAATTCCTAAAGTTCAGTTCAGATTTTCCCTTGAGCTTTACACCCAACAATCACCTAGATGTCCCAACAGCTCTAAGGTTTATCACTTTAACCACAACTCCTTTCCTAGCAGTTCTATTTCATTAGGTAGACAGTACTCTTCTGGGGTCCTCTGGGTTCCCTACCTTCTTGTCTTCCCATCTGACAGTGCTAGGAAGCACACCCAGGACCTCGTATGCTTGGCACATACTATACCACTAGGCTTCATCTCCAGCTCATGCATCTTTAGTAACACCTATCATCCTTTGACTGCTTTTGTGCATCTCCTTGCTGTAAAGTTACAAAGGCATACTGGAGAAGACAGGCTATACAACTTAGGAGAGGAAACAGGCTTACTTTTGGCTCTGTTATTGAAGCTGACATCTAAAAATGGAATGGAATTAAAATATTTTGAAGGGGTACAACAACAAACATGCTTTTGATTACTGAAGAGGCAGATAACCACACAAACCCGGATGTTCCTACTTACCAACCAAAATTCACAGAGGAAAATATAAATTGAAGCTTTTGAATAAAAAATATATCTGAGTTTTATTTTCATCCCCTAAGGACATATATTTTATAAAGAGAAGTGTACAAACAAAACAACTGTATGGGCTGGGTCAAACTGACAGCCTGGAGCCATAAAAGGAAATTCCCTCCAGCCCTGGGATGCAGATCTGAGGGGCGGAACAGGGGGCGGTCTGTGGTCTAGGCCTGCAGCCTCCAGATGCTTTAGTGCTGTGGTCACTTCCTGTGAGGGGGCTGGAGGAGGGGCCTTGAGTTGATCCTGGCTTGGTCACCCAGAATCCCCCAACAGTTGAAGGAGATATGTAGCTTTAAATAATTGCCCAGCTCCGAAAAAAAGATCCAAAAAAAAAAAAAAAAAAAAATTGTCCCTCTAGTCTGCCCTCATCAGTTAATACAAACTCGGCAAAAGCTTTCTGAGGATGTGAGTATATCCATTGCTATCCTATCAGTCTTCTCTCCCAGACTTCATGTATTCTGACCAAACAACTTCCAGAAGTCTGTGGCCTCAGAGGAAGCTTAAGCTTGAGAACAAATGCAAATGTTTTGCCCACTGTCACCTGAGGGCCTGGATTTCTATCTGAAGAATGCCTGCAGGGAGTTAACCACCTCCAGCACTGCCCTTTCCCTTCAAGCCACCAAAGCTTTCTGGTTTCCCTAATGATACCCTTCACCTTTTGACAACAAGGATTCTTCCAGATGCCACTCCCACTGGACAACAGCCTAAACTTCTATTTTCTTACCAACAAAATAGGACAGACAGCTTAGTGTTTACAGAGCGCACAAGTTAATGTAAAAAAAAATGAAACAAGTAACTTTGAATATAACAGAGAAACAGTATTCACCCTAATGGAAGCTGGTGAAACCTGGCCTAGGATGACAGATGATCCTTTCCAACCTAAAACAATCCTCTTATAGTCAAATACAGTTGCAACAAATGGAAATCCCAGCACTCAGAAGGCTGACTGACGCAGGAGGAAGGAGAGCTGGAGGCCATTCTGAACTACATGACAGGCTGTCTCCAAAAGCAAACCAAAACTACCTACTAAACTCTTCCAACACTGCATTTCTTGCTTTCTTATATCAGCCAGCATTGTAGAAAGTGTTCACATTATCTGTTTCCTCACTTTCCATTCACTTTTTTCCCTGACAGAAGCCTGCCATCTATAGGGAATAGATGAGGTCTTATGCAAGGATTCCCCCCCCCCCCCCCCCGCCCCCGGAGCTGAGGACCAAACCCAAGGCCTTGCACTTGCTATGTAAATGCTCTACCACTGAGCTACATTCCCAATCCCTCAAGGATTTCTTATTTGAAGGAACCCAGTGTAATGCAGTTTCCTGTTACTTTCTGCAATACCATTCAAAGACCAAATACATCCTAAATGGAAACTAAATGAAGACTTAAAATGCTCACTTATGTTCTTTAACTTCTCAGTGGCCTATAATTAACCACTCTTCTTCCATTAAAACATCCATTCTCTAATCTTAGTCCATTTCTTATTTCTCCTTCAGATGGTTGTTCCCTGTCAGTCAGCCAGCCTTCTCGACCTCTGCCTTTATTTTACTCCTCTTCTGAGGTACTATTTTTCACCTTATAGAATCTTCAGGTATCATTTAAACGCTAATTTATGGTATCTTGGTATCCCAATCAGACCTCTCTCGAACTTAAAATCTGCACGAACAACAACCTGTCAAGCATTTCCAAGTTATTGTAGTGTCACCAAACTGTAGTCAGTCCAAAATGGAGCATCGGCAACTGCCAAGTGTCCAAGTTCCCAAACCTAAACCCCAGGTCATCTTTGACTTCCTCCTTCACTTCCCATACCAACTCAACTACTTCATTCTTATGACTTTAGGGCTCTCACCACTAACCCTGTCTCAATTCTTGTATCCAAAACATCACTTTAAGGCAATTGCATCCACGGTGACACCTGACAAATGGGTAGTCTCATCACTACACAGCTTCAGAACTTTAGATCTCTAATGTCCTTTTCCACTTCTATCCAATGCTCTAGGGCGCAGAAACTCATCCTCCAACCACATGTAATTCCAATTTTCTGGCACTCTGGTCTGCCTTTGACATGAGTTCACAGAGGCTGCAAAGTCCTCGGGAACCGATTGTGAAACTTAGTAAAAACAAAAAACCCAGACACAGCTTCCTCTCTGTAAACCCTCCTCCATCAACAGACTTTGCTTTCTAATACTCCTCATCACACTGGATAACAAAGTTAGCTGTCTCCGCCCGACATGAGCACCCCAAGTAGCGGAGAGCGGACTTCTAGCAGTCCTCTCACTCGCCAATGCTTCAGCTCACCCCTGATTTAGGTCGTTCTCTGTGTTGTCCAGCCACAAGCGCACCGCCACCGCGTTGCCCTCCCGGCACTGAGTGAAAATGTCGTCCATAGCAGCGTCCCGGCACAGAGACCCCGGGACTGGGGAAGTCTCGGGGAACTGCGGGAGAACAGAGACAAGAGAATGACTCTATCTCTGTTCCCTCAGGACAGAGGTGTCAGTGCTGGGATGGGGAGCGTCGCGAAAGGGACAGTGGTTGTCTGTGAAGGGCTTCGGGCAGCGGACGACCCCTGGGCTCGAGGAGCAGGGGGATCTGGAGGTATAGGGTAGACTTTGCTAGTTTCCTGAGTTGGCGTCAGCGGGCTCCGAGTCACGGCCCTAGAACACGGCTTGGGGGGAGGGGAGGGGCCCAAAGCTGCAAACACCCGGGGGAGGGGAAAGGGGTCCTTGCCCGGCGGCCCCGGCTCAGAGCTACTGTAGAGATCGCAGAGACAGGTTTGCAAGACCAGCATGGAACAGGGCGCGGAACTACCCGCACTCACCGGGACTCGGGTCGCAGGCGGCTTCTCCGGGGAACTCCCGTCCGGCCGCGCCCGCCGCCCGGCCCCGCCCCGGCCCGGCCCGGCCCGGCCCTCTCCAGCCAGCGCGGGCCGCGGTCCCTCCCTTCCGACCTCCTACTGCCTCTCTAGCTCAGGAGCGGTTACACTCGATGGTGCTCTGCTCCGCGCGGGCCGCTCTAGCCACCACAGAATTTCTCTCGGTGGCTTCCGGCCGAGTTTGGTCTGGCTCCAGTCCTAGGATTCTCGGACGCGCGCTACACGTGGGCCAGAGCGTAGACTCCTCCAACCCTGCCGGCCACCGGTATGTTTGAGGAGCCCGAATGGGTCGAGGCGGCCCCAGCCATCGTTGGCCTCCGGCCCGTGACAACACAGGTTCAGGCGGCGACTGCCCCGCCAGTCAAGGTGAGCGGCCCTGCACCGGGCTATTTGAAGAGTTTTAAGGAGGCAAAGTCGATCCTCCCGGGGTCGTGTTGGGTAGAGGGAGAGCCTGAAATGCTGTCGTTTATCAGGATGGTGAGAGAGTTAGTCATGATCTGAAGATCCGGAAACTCTCCAAAAAACTGACCTTAAAACATAATTGGTGAGAAGTTGGTGTGGAGAAGAGCGTACCTGAGATTTAGAAAAATGTTGAGAAGCTCCCGGGCAGTAACTCACCGTATCACAGTGTGTCCTAATAGGAATGCGGGATTAGGAGCTTGGAGCGCAGAGCTTGAAAAGTTAGTAAGTTTTCTGTACACTAAGGGTAGAAATCAGTGGAGTTTTAGCAGTGGAGTGGTTTCTCCAAGTTTTCTCTCACCTGGCATTACTTTATATACTGAGGTTCGATTCCAGGGCTTCAGCATGGTAGACAAGCATTTACTACATAGCTGAATCCGAAACCTTGAAAGGGTTTTTAGTTGCAGTGTATATTAGACAGAATCAAGGCAGGTGACAGGGAAAGTATCAGAATCACTATTCAAAGGAGGCTCAGGGAATCTAGAACCTCCAAGGTAAGGGTCTGGCTGAGGACCAGCAGTAGGACTTGAACCCCAAATCAACTTCACGGAAAACAGGCCTTTTCCTTTGAGTCTCATCAGATGTGAGGAATTCTATATCCCCTTAAGCTGTTCCTGACCTTCAGTCAGCCTAGGATGTACTATTCATTTCTGTGGTCCATTTCTGCTTGTCTGTGTGCAGCTTCTTCCTAACAGGCTGTTCCTTCTACTGCAGTTAGGAATATCTTTAATAGACAGACATGTGTGACACTGTCCGTCCTGTTTCAAAACAAACAAACAAACAAAAAAAAAAAAAAAAAAAAAAAAAAAACCTCTGCTGCCCCTAGAATGCTGTCAGTGAGAGGCAAAGATAGCCACAGTCTTACCTTGGTCCCGTTGCTTGGGTGCTTAGCACATTCCTCTAAGGAAATCAACTGGCAATCCTTTACCCATTTAGAAAAGTAGAACGGGAACATTGTCTGCCCTCCTGCCTCCCAGAGGTTGGAATTGCAGCCTGAAAGTTCTGGACTTGGCTGACTTCACAACAAATGTGCTAATTTTGGATGGGAAGGACCACCAGTAGCTGAAGTCCATCTCTTTTCATAGCCTTCAGGCCTCATCCATTCTCACATACACACTCTTATCCCTTGTTTGCCTCCAGGGCCGTAAGCGCCGCCATCTCTTGGCTACATTACGAGCCCTGGAAGCAGCATCTCTCTCCCAGCAATGCCCCAGCCTACCTGGCAGTGACTCTGAGGAAGAGGAGGAGGTAGGAAGGAAGAAGAGACACCTCCAAAGGTCCTCACTTGCCAATGTCTCAAAGGAAGTAGGGAAGAAAAGAAAAGGGAAGTGTCAAAAACAGGCACCATTTATCAGTGACTCTGAGGGGAAAGAAGTGGAAAGAACATGCCACAGACAAGCTCCTCCTCTTGGCGGGATCTCTGCTGGAGAAGAAAAAGGAAAGAGGAAATGCCAGGAATATTCTTATTTACACCCAACCCAGTCCCTGAACAGTGTTGACCAAACAGGTACCAGTATATGTGAATGGGGGGAGGGGTATGAACTGACTGTGTAGATGGCACTGTCTTTCTCTTGTACGCACACACACACCATGGGCTGGATGGTAAGAGGCTATAGACTCTGTCTTAAGGACAAGGGAGTAGCCAGGATGACTTCCTGTGCCTCTGAATTTAGGGGATCAAGCCTCAAATGCCTTCTCATCTCCCTCTCTGCAGTTCACAATTCTAGGACAAGTACTGCTACACTTGACCCACCCAAGTCAAGCCGTGAGTCTGCATCACCTAACTCCTCACACACCCTGAGCCGCAAGCAGTGGCGGAACCGGCAGAAAAATAAGCGGAGACACAAGAACAAATTTCGGCCACTTGAGACACAGGACCAGGTGCCTCTCAAGGCTTCCATAGAGGAGACTGAGGTGCCTCCTGCTCCAAAGTCAGACAGTCAAGAGACTAGAGCTGGAGCCCTGCGAGCACGCATGACACAACGCCTGGATGGGGCCCGATTTCGCTACCTTAATGAACAGCTGTACTCAGGGCCCAGCAGTGCTGCCCAATGCCTATTCCAGGAAGACCCTGAGGCTTTTCTCCTTTATCACCGTGGCTTTCAGAGACAAGTAAAGAAGTGGCCACTGCACCCCGTGGACCGCATTGCCAAAGATCTCCGTCAGAAGTAATAGGGGGGCGGGCTATAGACTACGAGAGGGGTGGTGGTGGTGATCAAGACTTTGACCAGACCAATAAGTGACCCGACCCTCCCTTCCACTCCTAGGCCTGCATCCTTAGTGGTAGCTGACTTTGGCTGTGGAGATTGCCGCCTAGCTTCAAGTGTTCGGAACCCCGTGCACTGTTTTGATTTGGCTGCTCTGGACCCCAGGGTCACTGTGTGTGACATGGCCCAGGTAAGCCCTTTTGTGTATCTGATCTTACCCTTCTTCCTGGTCTTCTCATCAGATTATCCAGTTCAAGCATTTTGGTGCTGGATTTCCTCTTCCAACACTGTGTACTCCAATTAACATTCTTCTTCATCAGGTACCTCTGGAGGATGAGTCTGTGGATGTGGCTGTGTTTTGCCTTTCACTAATGGGAACCAACATCAGGGACTTCCTTGAGGAGGCGAATCGAGTGCTAAAGCCAGGGTGAGTCCCTAGAACACAGATGATTTTGCTGTGCATGCATGAGTCTACACCTTTACACATGACTTCCTCCTTTTCCCAGGGGTCTTCTCAAAGTAGCGGAAGTCAGCAGCCGCTTTGAGGATATTCGGACCTTTTTGGGGGCTGTGACCAAACTTGGCTTTAAGGTCATCTACAAGGTGAGGGTCCCCAAGAAGTCTGCCTTTGTTCTTACCTTTTTTCGGATAATGGTGTTCAGGAAGGAAGATGTAAACATAGAGACTGGCATTTTGCTTTTTCAATACAAAACTCTGGGAGGAGCTGTGAGATGCTCTCTGAACAGGGGAAACACTGAGGTGTGTGGTTGGAGTGAAGATTTGTAGCTCATCAGTATTCTCTGCTCCTAGGACCTGACCAACAGCCACTTCTTCTTGTTTGACTTTGAAAAGACTGGACCTCCTCGAGTAGGACCCAAAGCCCAACTCTCAGGCCTTAAACTTCAGCCCTGTCTCTACAAGCGCAGGTGACCAATGGACACCGTTGAAAGGGAGAGATCAGACTCCCATCTCAGAACTCTGAAGACTGTATCTACCCAGGCTCTGAGCCAGAATCTGGTACCACCCTCTTTCTGTGCCAAGAACACTGTGGTAAAGGCTCCAGCTCAGCTCTATTCTAATGGAGCTTTCGTGGCTACAGAAAGCATGAAATTTCTTGGGCAGGTTCAAGAATGAGGTGTTTATTGTGAGGGCATGGATGTGTCTGGAAGTTTTAGGTCACTTCAGGTATTGTGGAAACTAGTCAGCTGAGAGTTGATGGATCTCTGGATTTCTTTTTATCTCTCAGAAGGCATGTGGACTCTCTGCTGTGTTATCTTCTAATCTGTGTTGTTCACCTCTGCTCATCCATAGTTTCTGCTCCTTCAGCTTCAAGACTGCAGACAGGAAGCTTTTGCCACATGGCAGGTCCCAATGCCAGTTTGCCACTTGGGGCTGGGAGTTATTTAATTTCTTTGTTTTTTGGAACTGGAAATCATTTAATTTTTTACATCATCTCACACTAGTTCAGGCTGACCTCAAACAAATGGCAATCCTGCTTCAGCGTCCTGACTATTGGGATCACAGGCATGAGCCACCATATTCAGCTTAAGAAATCATTTACTCTCTGAATATTCCATTTCTCATTTGAACAGTGTAAACGTCTCACAGTATGTTGTGTGGGTTCACTGAGGAGAGCTAGAGTTGAGAAGAGTAAGGTGCGAATGAACCATCTGTGGCTACTGTATATCGTTGATCTTACTGTTCTTTAAAGATCACCTCTAAGCAGGTTTAGAGGTTGAAGAGTAAGTAATTTAGATGTGACGGAGAAAGATTGGGAAAGTTTGATATAGGCATGTAAACAGGCTTATTTGCTATTTAGAGACTTAGTCCATTTGAAGCTTTCTTTGGAAGGGGGTAATAAAGAAGCTGGATCTCTGTTCAATAACAAAACTGTGGGGCTGCTCACTGGCAAAGTCTGGCCATGGTGCCTACCTTGACCATGTCCATGTCCTAGGAAAACTACAGGTACTAAATATACAACTTCTTGAAGTAGTGCTGAGGGAAGGTGAACTAGATTGACATGCTGAGCTCATCCAGGAGGTATCTACCTTGAATCCAGGTATATAGGCTTGTTTACTAATTCCTAAGAATAAGACCTGGGAGTTCCCTCTAGGAAGAAATAGGTCTCAGGATTCTGATCTAGTTAGCTGCCTCTAGTCCTGAAGGAATAATGATTTTGAAAAAGGCAAGAAGGCATGTTGGAGGCTGGACTGTGAGGCTAACCTTAGTCGACACTATGCAATGTTTGCATGTGCTATTGCTGCTGAACATGCATTTCACTACCTAAGTTTAGTCATCTCCCCAGATAGCTTAGCAGATCCATAAACGCCCTCCCCAGAAGCATCTATATTCTCAAACTGCAAACGGTCTCTTAGCATACAACTACTGTGTTGTGAGTGGTTTGTATGTTTCACTGCAGACTTCTCAAGCCATATTTCTTTTTCTATTTCCAGGGTTTGTTGACTTTTCACTTGTGTGTGTGGTGAGGGGTGTAAAGGAGTAACAGTTAACTAAAATGGATAGGAGTGTTGCAAAAGCCAGGTCTGGGCTTATCCTAAGGGTGCTGTGAGCTAGTGCTGGAAAAGGGGTGTCAGCAGGAGAGCCTCAAGACAGACGTGGTGGAATGCAGAGTATTGGAAGCTGCAGTAAACGGGCGTGCTGATGTGGCCATTCTAAATGTGGCCAAGAGTACTGCTATGCAAGCATGAAGACCTGAGTTCAAAGCCTTAGCATTCATATAAAAGTGCGTGTCCAAAGCTGAAGAGGGTTGGAATTTTGACAGATAGAAACAGAATACTGGGCTTGTAGGCCAGCCAACTTACCTGAACAATCAATGGTGAGTCCCAGATCTAGTAAGAACTTGTCTCCAAACAATAAGACAAAATGATAGAGCAGGGAACTTGATGTTTTCCTGTAGCTTCTACACCTACACGTGCATATGCATACACACACACCATCAACTCTCACAGCATACCCAGCTTAAAGGACAGGAGGCATATATGGCCAGTACAGGTTGAAGGAGGGAGAAGAGTACTAAGGGTGAGGGGTAATGGGAGGGATTAACTGAAAGACAGTGGCTTTCAAACTTTAGGGGGTCTAGAATCACCTATGAGGTTCATTAAAATGCTGCATTCTGAGCCTTCTTGCATTTTCTGGTTCTCTAGATCTGAGTAGGATCCTAGGAGTTTTTTCTGATGGCTTTGAGTTTTATTCTTGGAGGAAGACACAAAACTTTATTCATTGAGAGTAAAAGTGGAGAGAGGATTGGGATTTTAAGGAGAGGAAAATGAAGATCACTTTGAGACTAGAAGAGAATGAATGATAGCTGGGTGTGATGGCGCACACCTCTGATCCCATCACTCAGGAGGTAGAGGCAGGTGGAGCTCTGTGAGGTTGAGGCCAGCATGAACTGCATAGTCCCAGGCCAGCTAGGGAGTAAAGTTAGACCCTGAACTAAGGAAATACCATAGAAGTGCTGGTAGTGTTAACACAGGAGAGATGGAGCATGATTCAGTGTTATATCAGAAGCTTGTTACTTCCCCTTACTACTGGTCTATTAGAATGGAGCCCGTTTGTAGGAAAGGGGAAAGAGGTTTCTAATCATAGTTCTAACTAAGGTCTACTGGGAAGACCATTTGGGAAGCATGAGACATTTATTGGTACCACTAAAGAATAATGAGCCTAAAGTTCTTCTACTACCCTGGAAAAGTACAGGGCCAGGAAAACCTCACTGATTGTTTGCATGGTGTGGCAGTGCAGTGCTGCTGCTTAAGCACTGGCTTGTGTTTCCAGAATGCAGGACAATAGCACATGAATAGCATTTGAGTGTCTTCTGTGCATCTTGTGTGAAGTGTAGGGTAGGCTTGGGTCCTGTCCTGCAGAGCCACTTTGAAGAGATAACAAGACTTTATAGCAAGCGTCAAGGAATCAACCATTTGGGCTGATGGAACAGTTTCAGGAGACCACCCAGAATCCTGTAGTATTCATCGGAGACCAATGGGCTTTCCCTTTTGAATGTCCTCTAGGCCTGTTGGTCACAGAATCAGCCGGTCAAACCAGACTTATGTTCCTTTGCCTCTTCTTGTTAGCACTTGTGTGTGGAATAATCAGCAAGGAGGTAGAAACAAGGTCCAGAAAGCAGAGAGCTCTCCTCCATTTCCCCAAAGCAGGCAGGCTCCTTAGGTGAGGCAAAGCTAGGAGGGGAAAGATTTCAAGCCAGCACAGGGTCAGTTCTTTATTGTTATTCAGAATTAGACATTCTCCTCGAGACTATTTGTGTCTTGAGTTGATTACATAACTGTAGTTAACTAAGAATATCAGTGAGCCTGAACAGATATGTCTGATCAGGAGCAGTGACTGCTCTTACAAAGGACACAGGTTCAATTTCCATCACCCACAAGGTGGCTCATAACCATCTAGTCCTTGGGGTACCCATGCCAACTTGGACTTCTGGGCATAGCAGGCATGCATGTGGTCCACAGACATTCATGCAGGCAAAACTCATAAAACAAAGTTAAACAAAAATCCTCACAGACTTGCTTCAACCTTTCTCCATGTCAGAGAAAGAATAGCCCTCTTTAAGAGCTGTAGGAGACAAGACTGAAGTTAGGTATGGGTATGAATCCAGATCTGGTACACATTCAGTATCCCTTCAGAGCTCTTGGAACAGAGTATTCTAATGCAATTATTCGTGTGCTGCTGATTTTGTTCCTGTAACATAGTCCTAAGAGAGAACACAGTTCCAAAAGAAACAGTGTGATCTTGGCAGAGGCAGCTCAGCTCCAAGCATTCACCAGTTACGTAATTGCACAAGCCCTGTGCAGCTTTTCACAGAGACTAGCAATTGGAGCCTTTCATTTCCAGGTCATCCTCCTTCCCAGGTGAGTTTTCTAACTAGCCACCTGGTTCCAGGACCTTTGGTTACCACAGTAACTGCTATGGGGATCTACTTGCCTTTGCTCCCCACGCAATTCATTTTCCTTACTGCCAAGTGATCTTTATGAAATGTAAATCAGATTGTGCCACCTCTTTGCGTAAAATCCTTCAATGGATTCTCATTGCTTGAGGAGAACAAAAGACAGACTCCTTCCCAGGCTCTGTGTGATCTTACCCAGTCATTGTTCTGCTGGCCAACTGCAACTTAACTTCCTCTTCTCCATCCTCCTGAGCTCGCTATTTATTTGGAATGCACTCCAAACTCTCTTTACTTCTAAACATGCCCCTCCAACTTTGTACAATATTTCTTTCTGGGGAAGAAATTCCCCCAGTGCCCTCTTTCTGAACTTAACAGTTAAACTATATTTTTCAAGCCTGTGTGTTAGGCAGCCCATGTATCTAATGGATAGTCTGGGTGACTTTTCAGACCAGACAAAGAAAGTGAAAGGTAGATCAGCTCTTTCCACTTTCTCTCAGGCTCAAAGAACAGGCTTTGAAAGTGATGAAGTCATAGTATACAAGAAGTTTGGCTAATTTAGGAGAGAATTGGACTCTGAAACAGAATTAAAACTCTTAAATAGCGAATGTAAGCATGTTACAGCAATTATCATTATGCATCCTGGACATGTCTTCCTGTCCACCTTACCACAAAACCCTCTTTCCTTTAGGGATACTTCAACGTTTGTCTTAGCAGATGCCACTCTGCATTTTCTAATCAACCTACTTTAAAGATTTATTTTTAAATTCCATGTCTGGGGCCTGTTTGTTATACATGTGCAAGTGCAGTGGCCAAGGCCACAGACATAAGAGTTTTTGGGAGCTGCCTGATAAAGGGTGGTGAAAACTAAACTTGGACCTTCTGCAAGACAAGAACTCACTCTTAACAACTGAGCTATCTTTGTAACCCATTATCCTACTTTTTTTTTTTAAAGAGTTATTTATTTATTCTATGTATGCGAGTGCACTGTCGCTGTCCTCAGACACACCACAAGAGGGCATCTGATCTCATTACAGATGGTTGTGAGCCACCATGTGGTTGCTGGGATTTGAACTCAGGACCTCTGGAAGAGCAGTCAGTGCCCTTAACCGCTGAGCCATCTCTCCAGCCCCCATTATCCTACTTTTAAATGAAATGCTCACAATCAGAAAAGAAATATTGAAATGCTCACAATCAAAAAATATTTTTATCAATTATTTGTGACTAAAAGAAGATCCCATTAAGTGTTTTAAACATTTTATTTTAATTTTTTTCTAATATAACAAGGGATTTGAAGGTTGGTGACTTTGCTTTCGGTTCAGGAGCTCAAGAGTGTTAAGAGTCAGAGCTTTATGATTTTGTGATTCTCTGAGTCACAAGATACAGGCTTAACTAAGCATAGACACCTTGCTTTTTAGGCTTCTTGGAAGTCTCTCCAGTTGCCACAGCCTTTTCTTCCTTTTTGGTTTCACTTCAAGGATCTGTTCTCTTGTTAGTACTCTGGTACAAATATGTTCTCTGTGATAACTGAATCCAATCTAGAAAATTGATCCTTTAAATACATTTTCCCTCTCTGTTACCTCCCACATTTCAGGACCTTGTCAGTAGCTGTTAGGTCTCAAACTTCTCTTCAGTTCAGTGGATCAGGGAATATGATCTCTTACTCCTTCCTTACCTCTTCTGTTTGGGTATTGGAATAGAGAAAGGAATATTGGAGAAAATTAAACTTAGCCAATTAATGCGTCATTGATATGTTCAACCAAGACAAACTTTTGAATGTAGGCTTTTGTGGGTATTGTTGAGGTCCTGGAGCTTCCCATGGTGACGGGCATTAGCTGACTTTTATAGATTGCTATGATACATGAGACAACCGCCCCTCACATTTGTAGCTCTTAACCCAAATGGTAGATGCTGGTTAGTTTCTGTCACCTGGGAGGAGACCATCTCAGCTGAGAAAATGCCTCCATCACATGGGCCAGTAGGCATGTCTATGTGGCATTGCCACTCATAGGCAGGCGGGTCTGGGCCATGTAGGGAAAATAATTGAATAAACCAGGGAAAGCGAACAAGATAAGCCACATTCCATCCTCTCAGTACCTGCCTCCTGCTCCTGTCCTGGCTTTCCTTGATGATGGACTCAACCTGTGAGATGTAATGAACCCTTTCCTCCCTGAGTTGGCTTTCTCAGTGTTTTACCAGAGCTATAAGCAGAACACAGGGTATCTACTGCCACCTAGTGCTGAAGAGCCTTACCTAGCAAGAAGCCCTCCAAGGAAGGTCCCAACATACCCTCAGGGCTGGTTATCTTTCAAGGAGCCCGAGGGAAAGCCATGCACATTTATCCTGCCAACTGGGAGCACAGGCTAGCAGCAGTAACAGTTCTTCCTTTGTGCTGTTGAGAAGTACCCGTCCATATGGTTCTGAAGCACTTCCCCATGTTCCCTTCATTGCATTTATGTATGTCCCTAGCCTCATAAATATCTTTGGCACACTACATGGAGGTTTGGGTATGTGCTATGGTGGTGAATTAACAGTGTTCTTCACGTTCATTTTCTTTCTGGCAAAACCAACTGTACTATATGCCTATATCCCCATAGAGTTGTGTGCCAACTGATCGTATAGACAGTTGGTTAATAGTGAAACTACTGCTTCCAAACTCCAATCTAACACAGTTCCCTTGTGTTATTACCACATTGCCCAATGTGATGCATTTAGCAGCGATGACTAAATCTAGACCATCACCAAAACTAGAGTCCCCATGAATAGGGACGCCTGGACTAGGTTTCACCTCAGTAAAAAGTGTATTGCTGTTTTGTGGTGGGGCACTAGTAATCTCTTGAAAGTACTTTTAATTGAAGGGAACAAAGCACTGATAAAGAAAAATATTTAACTGTGGAAACCACACAGATTAAGCAGCAGAAGGCTGTTCTCACCTAAGGCCTCCTCCCCACACACATCCTAACTTCTCAAACACAAGCAACTTTTTTCTCTTGATCCACAAAATTCCCACCACCTTAACTCAGTGTGATTTCCTTGGTCTTCTACATAGTCTACCATGTAAGCTTCCACATTTAGCCTTTCCATGTGTCCAGTTGTTTGCACTCATCCCTTACCATTCATCCATGTTACTAAGTGCAACTCTTTGTTTTTATTACTATGAATAAACTGCAGTTTATTGATTGCTTAAACTATTAGCATACATATATCAGTTGGAGTGCCTAGGTCCACTCCACTTCTTACAAGAAATAAAAGCCCAAAATATTAATGATTTAAGCCAATGTGGTAATTTCAAGAATTTTACAGTTTTATTTTTTTATTTGAAGGAAGTGGTGGTACATGTATGCCATGGTATATGTGTGTGGAAGTCAGAGAACATTTGATGGGGTCTGTTTATTTTGTGGTTCCAAGGGTTTCCACCCAGCTTGTCAGCCTTAGAGTCAGGTACCTTTACCTACTAAGCAATATCACCTCCAATGAGATTTTTCCCCTATCAATGTAGATTGAGAGGGAATCTGATCACACTCAGGGATCAACTAATGGAAACACTATCAACATATTCTCTTAGAGTCACTGAGACAAGAAAAGGGAACAAAAACAAAATCATCTTATTGCCAAAATGGAAAGGAATCCTTTGTGCTCCTGTGCATGTAATTGACCAAAACAATTATCAATGTGAGACATAGCTTCATAGATTGAAAAAAAAAAAAAACCTAAAAAACCCTCCAACAATATCCAAAAGGGAGAGAAACAGAACAGCATTTGTACACTAGTAACTGTCTAGTATCCCAAATTTTTTCTGATTTGTCATTCTTACAAATAGTGACATTTTTGAAAAATTATATGTATGTATTCTTACCAGGAACATAACCAATAACTAAGAGTATAATTTAAACACATAAAAATGTAATCTCAAATTTGTAGATAATGCTATTTCTAAATTGTATTAGGAGATAGAGTTTCTTGTAGCCCATTCTGGCCTTGAAGTCACCATGGAGCAGAGAATGACTTTGAATTTCTGATCCTTTCATTTCTACCTCTCAAGTGCTGGGATTACAGGTGCGTGCCATCATGCCCAGTTTTATGCTTGAGATCAAACCCAAAGCTGTGTGCATGTAGGCAAAAATTACCAAATAAGTCGCATATTTAGTGGTTATACACACACACACACACACACACACACACACACACACACACACTATAGTTTGAATATGTTGAAGGTCTTGTCCCAAGCAGTTGATGCTATTTTGAGAAATGATAGGAACTTTAAAGTGTAGGATATAACTGAAGGAAGCAGGTCTCTCTGGTGATATAGCTTTGTAAAACACTTTTTGTCTCCAGCTCTTTCGTCTGTCCTCAGCTTCCTGACCATCGGGACTGTGTTTCAGTTCATGCTCACTGCCTTGGCATTCAGCCTATTCACAGGTTCACAGCAATAGAATCATCAGTTATGAACTGAGGCTCCTGCAACCACGAGCCAAGACAGCACCTTCCTTAACCTTGTTTCTTTCAGATATTTACATATTGACAGAAACTCTAACCATAAATTTATCCTGAAGAAGTGAGGTTATGTAATTAAACCTGACTTTGTGATTCTTTGGGATTGACCTGAGAGAAGTATAAACTGGAGAGATCTTAGAATGTTGTTAGAAATGCTTAATGGGCAATTCTGGTGAGAGTTCTGAAAGCTAGAATGCTGATAGGAATGTAGACAAAAAAATGAGAATAAGATCTCTCTTGGGGAACTGGACTACAGACAATTTTTAATCCCAGCCAAAAAAAAGTTTGCATGAGTGCAAACTTAAAGATTCAGACATATAGCAGAGGGCATTTCAAGGCAGCCTGGAGTTGAGGCATGGCATGGTTGTTGCTAGCTGCTTTTAGTCAAATGTATAGCAAGAATTGTTACCAAAAGCAAAGTGTTGACATTTGAAACTCAGTTTGGGCGGGGGAAAAAATGTTGAAGGCAAGAGATACAGATGTGGCTACTGAAGAGATTCAGGCCATTAAAGGAGTAGGCTGTGTGCTTATGCATGTCTACCATTACCAGCTAGCAATTGGTAAGATAGAGGCAAGAGAATTACGGTCAGCTTAGCTATATATAGTACATTTAAGTTCAGACTGACTATGTGAAACCCTGTCTCAAAGACAGAGGCTGAAGCAGCAGCTCAGTGGTTAAGAGCATTTGTTGCTTTTGCAGGTTCCCAGAGTCCATATAGTATTCACAACTTTCCATAACACCAGTTCCAGAGGACCCAGTACCCTCTGACCTTCACAGGACTCCATGTACATATAGTACATGGACAGGCAGAACACTCATGCACATAAATCTTTAGAACAGACCTCCAAACAAAAGTCAAGACAATGACAATTATCAGAACTTGACATGAAAACAACTGAGTGGAGCAAGCCCTAGAGAGAAGTCCAGGGTGCTTCTGGCCAGGGGCTACAGGACTTTTGTCCTGCTGGGTTTCACTCTTGCTCTCCACCCTGTCTTTGATGTCTGTCTCATCCTCTTGGAATGAGACTGTCAATTTTAGAATATTTCCTGATTTTACAGCTAATAATTCAGGTTTGAAGACATGGAATTTAGACTTTTGAACAATGCATTTGAACTGAATATGGTGGTTTGTGCCTCCAGTTTTAGCATTTGGAGAGTTGAGGCAGGTGTTTGAGGCCAGCTTGGAACATAGCAAGACCCTGTCTCAAAACACAGAGGGTAGAGGGAGATGCTTTTTCCATTATGAAGCTTTGAGGTCCAGTTGTGGACTGGTGAAGTTTGGATATGATGTATCCCCCAAATGGGTTTATGTCTAGAAGGCTTGGACCTCTTGTGGTGCTGCTTGTTAGAAGCTAACTGGATGATGAAAGTGCTAATTTCAACAGTGCATGATTGGGCTGTTAAAAAGTATGATCTAGTTACCAGGGGGAGAGTGCTTTTAAAGGGTATAATCTGTTCCTGGAACTTACATGGGACAGGACATAGGTTTCCAAGGAAAGCAGAAGTTTGGTCCTGAAAGAACACCTCACATGGAGGAATGCCTGCTCAGATGGTTATTGTTGAGTGGGGGGTTGGGAATCTCATTTGGCCTTTGTTTTGGGTATATGACTCATTCAGAGAGGCAGAACTGGGGCATTCCAAAAAAAATGCTAAATGCCTTAATCAACTTTCAGCTGTAGTGGTCCACTGGATATTTAGTGCAGTGCTGAGCCCACAGCAGTGAGCTGAGCAAGAACCCAGCATTGTGTTAGGTTTGCCTATGCTTTTGTAAACATGAAACAGCAGGCCCCTGTACCCAAAGTGTCCCCACAGCCTGGGCTCCACTTGCACCTCCCTCGTCTTCCTCTGTTGATAGTGTCCTTTCCCATCATTGGGCCACAATTTGTGCTCTGTGCATATACACCTATTTTCTTCCAAATGCCAGAGGTCATTCCTGACATCACTACAGCTTTATTTTGGTCAGGACTCAGGTTAAAGTTGGGCTGCACACATGGACTCTCCGTTGAATACATGTATCAGGGCTGAGCCTTGTGGGTAGTGGCAGGCGCATCAGGATGTTCTTGCTATGCAGCTTGGTGGTGCCAAGGGGCCCAGTCATATATAAAGGACAGGAGTATATGCCCAGGCCAGCTGAGACTGATGCATCTTTGGCACCCCGGGATTGTGTGCTGACACTGACAGGAGGCAGAGGACAGGGTTGACTGGAAAAACTGTCCTTCAAGGCTCCATCTGTCTGGTCCCACGCCGCGTGCTGTAGTTGTAACCCAATCAGCAGCAGTCCCATCTTAGGAACTTTGGGATTTGGGCCATTCTCCACCTGGGGGGGGGGGGGGGGGAGGGTACCAGAAAACAGTTAGGCAAGGCTAGAAAGATGTGTCAGTCAGGGATGACTAGGATGGGACGTAATTAGATAGTTGGATGGGGAGCAGGAAGTGACTTCAGAATACCCATTAGATACTTGGATGGGGAGCAGGAAGTGACTTCAGAATACCCAGATATGCAGAGGGTGGTTGTTCAACTCCTGACGTCTAGGTGGGAGATTGCCAGAGCCAGAGCCTTGGTGACCAGGAAGCTTGGGGCTGTGTCCTGAGTTCTCCAGGACAGCCTCCCAACGAAGCGCTAGCAACAGGCGACGGGGATGGCGAAAAGCTGACAGGTGAAATATGCGCTCTGGTCCGTTGGCATTTTCGCTTATACCACTGTCCAGGTATTGAATCAACAGGTGCCCACGGCGGGACAGTTGTCGCAGCCATAGCCAGGGAAGCTGTGGACCAGCAGGTGCATGAGATCTCCAAGGCTGAGGTAGGCGCCCAGCCCAAAGAGCCTGGGCCACCTCAGCACAGCGGCTGGAAGTGCACGGGGTCTTGCCCTTCAGCTGCTGTAATAGGCAGTCAAGGTCACGCAGCAGCATACCCACCAGCTGCTTCAGTTCCAGCACCTCGGTCTCTAAGAAGCCCTCTAGAGGTGGCCGGGCATTGGGTCCTAACACTGCCCAGGGGGTGACACACTGGCCTGAGCGATAACGGTTGTTGGTTAGCAAAGCCTGAAGTGCCACCAGCCTCTTCTTGGCTTGCACTAGGCGTTGCCGAAGTCGCCTTTCTTTGCGCTGGACAATTCCTCCACAAACTGTAGGAACCCAGGTGGATGAACACTGCCGCAGCGCACTCAGGAGAGCACGACTTTGGCGTCTCAACAGCCAGGCCTGGGGCCCCTCGTTTAGTCCACAGGTACGAGGTTCAGATGGTGTGGGCAGTAGGTGCATCTGGGCCTTGCAGTCTGTCCTGGCATCCAGCTCCCCTAGTTCTTAGAATTAGAGGTGAGGGGATGAGGAACAAAATAGATTCTCCCATCAGACCCTAGGAAGTAGGTCTTCCTCTGACCCCATAGCTATCAACATTGCCTGCTCATTCTTTTATTGGTGTGAATAGCCATGCTGTGGGGGATGGCAGTGCAATGCACTAGTCCATACCCCAGTGTGGACATTTGCTTGAAGCTTACCTGGGCTGGGCATCAGAGTAGCCAGGAGATATTGGGGTGTGTGTGGCTGGACCCAGTTCATGTTCCTGGGATTCAAGCAGGCTCCTGTCAGGCTAACCAGGGTCTCTCTGTCCTCCAGGTCCCTCAAAGGACCTCCATAGAGAACTGAAGCTGCAGATGAAGTCAGAGGTTCTGAGCTTCAGCCCTTCCAATTTCTACCACCCCTCAAAACAAAGCTGTATGTCTATCCATCACATATGTCCTTGCAGACTCCCACCCCACCCTTTTCCAAGTCTTCTGGGACACAGCAGGAGACCCTCACCAGCCAGCTCCAACAAGGCAGCACTGGGGTTGCTAAGACTGGCCCACAGCTGCTCTTGGATCTGAAGAACCCTGGTCAAGGTCACTTGACTCCTGGATAGGGGCACAGAGAGTACATTTTTAATAACAGTATACTGAGGACTCTAACATTTTTTTCTTCAGTGCAAACCTTTCTCCTGAGCTCTAGACTTATGAGAATTCATTGGACATTACTGCTTTGTCCCCCCAAACAACTTGCTTTCTATTGCAATTTTCACTTCCCACTATAAGAACTGTTCTACCATAGTAAGAGGTATCACCAGACACCCAGTTGTCTAAAAAGAAGTCTAGGACTCATTCCTGACTTCTACTCTGACTCCCACATTACTTCCTACCACCCACCTCATGGTCTCTTCCTTAGAGCCTCCTTAAAAGCTTCTCTTTCTCTAGTCCCACCCCATCTGCCTGTTCTTCACATCACAACCTGCATAACGCTTTCAATAGACTGAATCAAGTTTCCTCTCATTTAAAACTCCCTCAGCAGTTTTTTGATGTCTGCAGAATAACTGCAGACCTCTTGCCATGGTCCTAAAAGCCCCTTGTGATGAACTTCGACATTCTCTAGTCCATCCCTCGCATATGCACATCAGCCACACTACATTCCCTCTGCTCGAAAAGCCCTGTTTCTACCCAGTTTGCTTCTGCTAATTTTAAGGCTCACTTCAAAGTGAGATTGCAGATAAAGTCTTTGGAGAAGACTTCCTTGCCTTCACTCTTCAGAGGTTCCAAAGATCATGTAGAAGATATCCAGTGTTTGCCAGACAACTGAATGGGACTGGTGGATCACTCACCAGCGCCCCCTGTGTGCTTGCAGCTTTAACCCATAGAGCTGTCTGTGTACTAGAAGACCATATAGGAAGAACAAAGGAAATGTCTGGGTGAAGGATTGTGTGCTGAGTTCTTGCTGGGAATCCACACTGTCGATCAAGATACGGCCCAGTTCTAAGGACTGATTCCAGAAAACAGGCATGGAGTGCTGGGTCAGCACCCCTGTGGAGGAACAAAGTGCTGAGTCAGCATAGTGTAGTTACTCTCCTCTTGGACCTGATAGCTTATAAGGGGATGTTTCTCACCTGGCAAAGAAGTGCTGGCCTCAGTAGATGCAATCAGCCAAAGACGGAAATCTCTATGGACAGTGGCCACAGTCCTGCTTTCTGGTTCAGCTATCAGTTCAGAGTCTGAGACCACTAAAGTTAGATAAGGGGCTGAAATAAATCCTCTGGTAATGAATGGATTGACCTACAAGTTCAGGTGCCATATTCAAGACTGGAGCAACAGGAATCAGTCACACGGCCAAAGGGATAGGCTTTGAACTTGGAGATCAGCCATTAAAGCCTTGGAATTCAAACTCAGGACCAAGTGTAGGGTACCCCAAGGCTTACCCTTGGCTCCATCCAGCAGTCCCTGCAAGGGTTGTAACAGCTCTCTTGGCCAAAAGGGCATCAAATGACAGTTATCTAGCACTAGCCAGTGCCCCTGCAGCATAGCCTGGGATAGAGTGTTGACTACAGTTGATACAGGATCCCAGTCTTCCGAGCCCAGTGCTATCACATGCAGACGCTTCTGCGGCTAGGAACCAATAGAAAGGTGACAGAGTAAATCAAGGACATCTTGGAGCTATTCGATAGACTGTTATGCCACAAGAATCCTAAAGTACCCATGTGATTTAAAAAGACCCATAAGAATGTTGGGACAGGACTCCCACACACTGTGGGCTAAGTAACTAGATCCAAACCTTTTCACTGGCAGCCAGTTTCCGGATGACAGTCACAGGATGCAGGGTGGCTGTAGGGTGGCCAGGTGGTGGCAGTAAGATCAGTATGGGTTGAGTAGGCTGAATATGGTCAAAGATCATGGTAGGGGCATCCAGGTCTTCATCTAGGGGCCGACCTAATAGGCTGGTGGTGAGGTCTGCTAGGGCACCTACCAGGCAATCTGGTCGCAGTACCCGCCATAGAATCAGCTTCTGGAAGAGGCTAAGTGGCTCAGAATTAGGACCAGGTGCAGGACCCAGCACAGTGGATGATAGTGACAGGTAATCCTGCCACACATCAGAGTGACTTGCCAGGGATGCACGAAGCCCAGCAAATGGGGACAACAGCTCCAATGCTCCACACTCTTCCCAGGCTCTTGAACTTAGCCAGGCTGGCCTAGTCACACCAGGGATCTGTATGTTGTGGCCTGAGCTGGGAGAGGCTAACAGTCCTGGCCATAATGCCAGTCTCTCTAGCTTTGGTGTCTTCTTTGTCACTTGCAGCATAGCCAAAGCACCGAAGGCACCCACCAAGGGTGTTTGGATTAATCCTAGGGCAACCACAGTGTTGATCAGCAATTGACGGGCCAGGTGTATTTTCATCCGTAGCAGATGACTGGGCAAGTCTTCTCCATGATAACTATCACATGACTTCATGCTGTCTATAGCCCTTCTGATGACTGCCAACCAATTCTCTGACTTCATACAGAAAAACGGCAGCAGGTTCTGTAGTGAGCTTAGTGCTTCTACCATAGCCATTCCATGATAAGCTACCTGCCGGTAGGGTGCCCACAATGCCGCCACCTCCAGCTTCTGCTCATCTAACTCCTCCCCTTGAGCATTCAGTTGACATATCTTTGCTTGAGTCCTCACCATTTCTCTCAAAAACCTTGATGGTTTCTGACGCATTTTGTTCTGGCGTAGCAATATCACCAGCAGCTGTTCCTAAATGTGGTAATTTGTTAGATAGACGTGGATCTTTGTGATGGTCCCCAAACATCATCTCCAGCTCTTTACTTGAACCCTTTCAATGTTTATCCCACCCCACAGATTGGGCCCCCACACACCTCATCAGCCTTCATAGCTTCATAGTTCTCTGCTGCTCTGACTTTGAGGTCTTGCCAGCGGGTTTCAAGCTCAGGGCGCTCTCTGCACAGAATTTCATGCAGCATCTGTTCTTCTAGTATTTCCATGTTCAGACCCAGATCCAGAACATTCAGCCCTTTCAGCAATTCATAACCTAGTACTTGGATCACATGAGAAATGCTAAGTTACCCACATCAGAGTCAGGGGTGGAGTAGACAGGGAATTTGGCTCTCTGTCATAGTTCTCTCTGGGCCTAGTTGAATGAAGCCCCCTTAGGGATGATTCTGGGGGCCTAGTATAAAAGAAAGAAAGAAAGAAAGAAAGAAAGAAAGAAAGAAAGAAAGAAAGAAAGAAAGAAAGAAAGAGAGAGAGAGAGAGAGAGAGAGAGAGAGAGAAAGAAAGAAAGAAAGAAAGAAAGAAAGAAAAAGAAAGAAAGGAAGGAAGGAAGGAAGAAAAGAAAGAAAGAAATGAAGGAAGGAAGGAAGAAGAAAGAAGGAAGCTATGCCAATAACTTAGCTCTGGTCTCACCTCGGTCCAAAGCATGGATGGGAAAGGTAGTACTCAGAAAGAGACAGAAGCCAGGCTGCACATATGGTGGAATCAGATTCTTCTTTGACAGCAGCCATTGAAGTTCTTGGCATCCTAGGCTCAGCTCCATATTGGTCAAGAGCACAGGCAAGCCTGTGAAGGGGAAGCAAAATCAACCTATCCACAACACCAGCACCATGCTATCCAGTTCCTGCACAAGATCTGCTTCTCTTTTTTAAGAGGGCTCTATCAAGATTCTTCAACACAGTGAGACACAGATCAGAACTGAGGTCAGAATGAGGTGTGCAAGGATTATGGAACCAGGCAATCAGGGAAGAAAATGGAGGCTGTGGCTCTCACCATTGGCAGCTGCCTCCAGGAGCTGAGGACCCAACTCTGGGTCTGTGCCTGAGAGCACAGTGAGGTAGGAGGGCAGACACTGAGTCTCAGAGGGTGGACTTGAGCTTGAGCCTGAGCTTGTGCTCTCTGCTTCATTCTCTTTCTCTGTTTCTTGCTCTTCCTGCTTGTTCTCTTCCTCACTCTCGTTTTCCTCTGTTTTGTGCTCTTCTCTTTGCTCACTGACCTCATCTTCATCTTCATTGTTCTCACTTTCCAGTTCATCTTCTGTTTCATCCTCACTGTCTTGATTTGTCACATGGTACTTTGCTGGGGTAGAAAGATGCAAAACAGTGTTTCTTAGAGAAACTGGGTTTCTGAGGAGTCCTGATCACCCAAGGGGAGGGTTCATGTGTGACCTTATGGAGTTACTCTGAAGATTTACTGTGATGATACACAGTTTGGACTAGGACATGGAAACCAGCAAACACTGGTTGACATTATTATTTTGAAGTTAGATTAGCCCCAAGAAGAGCTAGTCATCTCTGAAATTGGCTCCGTTTCTGCCCTTTTTATAGGTTAATTAGAGGAGTCAGTACCTATTCCATCTTTTTTTTTTTTTTAAAAACCATAAGCTATTTTGGCTGTAACAACTGAAAATTGTCCTCCTTGATACAGAAACTGGTGCCTGAAGCAGTGACTTGTAATTCAAGGACTGTAAACTATCACACTAGATAAGTCATGGCTAGGGTTCTGGAACGATACAAGGTGTGGGAACAGCCATTCCCAACTCCTTTCTCCTTCAAAAAGAGATGTTTTCTTACTTGGCTCTCTTACAAGTGGAGGCTGCCAAGCCTACAGTTTATTGCATTCATTTTTCTCTCGCTAAAAAAAAAATTACTGCAAATTTAGCAGGTAAAGCTGCCATTTATTATTCCTAAGTATTAAAGGCTAGTGGTCCAGCATAGATAGCATCGTTAGATTCTCTGCTCCACCACAACAGGGTTTAGATGACGGTCTCATCTGGGACTGGAGATCCTCCATCAGGTTTCGTGGATTATTGTTGTTTGTTTAAGATAAGATCTCATTTTGTTTCCCAAATAGTCCTCTAACTGTTGGGCCTAAGCCATTTTCATACTGTGGCTTCTTGAGTAGTAGAGTCCACAGGTATGTACTGCTGAGCCTGGCTCCTTCTGAATTTTCACAGTATTTATTTCCTTGCCACAGCTGACCTGTTATCCCCATCAATCTCATGTCAATAACAGTTTGTTGACTACTCTTCCTGGCCTTCTAATCTGTGTTTTCTTTCCCCTTTTCTTCCCTGAAGGGCGTATTTGATTACCTTGAGCTCATTGAGATAATTCAGACCAATAGCTTTCTTTCCCAACCTTTGGTATCCTATCCTATCCTGGAATATTATCATGGGAGAAATACTAGAGGGCAAAGGTTAAAGGCCAAGGATGTCGCTTGGTGGTACTATGCTTTCCTAGCTTATGCAATCCCCAGCACTTGAAAAAAAATCACAGGGACAAAAATTCTGCCCAACAGTTCTGAAAAATCTTTTGCTTTCCTGACAGAAGAGATGCAAATTGCCAGAAGTAACTTTGACATGATACCTGGGTGGTGGAAATCCTGAAACTATGATGTATGGATTAATTTCTTAGATGACCATAGCAACTTTCCATAAACTTAGTGCCTTAAACTAATATTCTCTCAAGAGTTGTGGAGACCAGAAGTCCGAAATCAGTGTGCCAGCAAAGCAGTCTTCCCTCCAAAGGCTCTAAAGGGCAATCTATCTTTGTCTCTTATGTCCCCTGGTGAGTGGAATATTAAGTATTCCTTGGTTTGTAGCTCTGTAACTTCCTTCATATTATCACCCCAACTGTATATCTAAGTCCTCTATCTCTTAAAAGATGACTGTCATGGGACTTAGGGCTCACTTGTACAAGGAACAAAATGATCTTATTTCAAGGTCCTGAAGTTCATTATTTCTATAAAGACCCTAGGTCCATAGAGGGCTATAATTTCCCTCTCATCTATTCAATTGACCAACCTCTCCTTTTACAACTGTATTCATTCCTGTCTCCTAGGAAATGTTCCTGCCAATACTCTATTCAGATAGGTCTCTGATTGAAACCTAGCCAAATCATTCCCCTCTGTATTGTTCCGCTCCCCTCAGGTAACCTCTGTCTGCCCTTTCACATTGCCCCCTACCTCACCCCTACTCATGCTTTGGTCATTTGTCTACGCCAGAAGTTGCAGGAGCAAGCCAAGACTGTGTTTGGAGATGTCCTCTTGTGCTCTGCTGCCATCATCTATCTGGGTCCCTTCCTACCACAGCAGCACCAAGAACTGCTGGAAAAGTGGCTATGTCTGTGTCAGGGCTTTGAGGAAGCCCTGGGCCTAGAGGGTGTGACACAGGCGCAGGCAAATGAAAATATCTTTCAAGAATTTCTCAATATTGCATGAATTTGGGTAATACTACCACAAATTGTAAGCTTTAGTTGTAAGCAAGATTTCCTATGGTGTTGGGTAGGCTAAAGAAGTAGAAGATCATGGCTTGGTCAGCCATGTAGATTTAGGGTCATTTTAACATGAGCTAAAACCAACCACAAAAAACTGGTAAATGAGACCATTTATTAATATAGTTTAAGCTAGTAAAATAATACAGTTTAGTCACCAAAAGGCAGTACCTCTACCATGGAAGGGCAGACCACAAGAAACTGAGTGTTGGGGCTCAGATTTCCAAGAAAGATAATGCCATTATCCATGCCTACCTCTGCTCTCTTTGGGAGGTTGTTCCAACCACTTGTTCTGCTTTGGAGGTAGTGGGTTCAACCAGATGATGGCCTGATTGCTAGGATCAAGCAGCAGAGGCCAACGGGAACTACTGAAGTGGATGTGGCTTCGCAGCAGCAGGCCTAATAGGCGGGCTGACTTAGCTTGGGGCTTCAGGTCTCGATCCCACTGGTGCTGTTCAGATCCACAGCTCAGCAAGGTTAAAATCCTGAAGGGAGTGCGTGTGGGCAGCAGAGGGTTCTTTGATACCCTAACAGATTTCTGCCTCAGTGCCTGTGCCACATCATCTGGGTCCAGGGCTTCCTCAAAGCCCTGACACAGAGATAGCCACTTTTCCAGCAGTTCTTGGCGACGCTGTGGTGGGAAGGGACCCAGATAGACGATGGCAGCAGAGCACAAGAGGGCATCTCCAAACACAGTCTTGGCTTGCTCCTGCAACTTCTGGCATGGACAAGTGAGCAACGCATAAGTAGGAGTAAGGCAGAGGGTATGTGGAAGGACAGACAGAGTTTACCTGAGGGGAGTGGGACAATACAGAGGGGAAGAGAGGTATGAAATTAACTGGGAGAGAGACATATGGGACATACGGGTTCATTACCTGGAGCTGTGTCGTCCACATGTGCATGGGTGTGAGCAGTGCAGACTTCATGGGCCATCTGTGAAAGTGCCCACATTGTGCCTGATTGAGGGTCTCCACAACGTGGTTATGACTGAGTTGGGCATCTTCTAGCTTTTTAGTCAAAAATTGAGTTTGCTGTAGCAGATCATGGGCCTGAAACTGGAACTGGCCAAGGCGGGCCTGCTCCCGAGCCAGTGTTGCATCTACCTGCCGCAACAGCAGGCCAGTGGGCAATCCTCGGCGTTGTGCCAGCCCGTAGCGCAGGACTGCCCGGAGCCAGACTGCCAGGTTTGCTGCAGGGATGCTTACTGACCTCAAGGATGCATCACTCATACCTGGAGCCCTTAGAGCTTGGCTCAACTTGGCCAGCTCTGAGTCCATCAGCTTCTCCTTGGGGAAGAATACCAGCTCCTGGGAGGATGTGTGTTAAGGGGAGAGAAGATATGGGTGCTTTTGTCCTTGATTTAATAAGCTAATCCTGCCCAATTCTCTCTTTATGCCACCCACTCCTCTCCCTTTATGGTGCTAGTCTTCCCTACCTGATAAAAGTCTTCAGTACATAACAGCTGCTTGGCACTGGACCAGCCTGTCTCATGGTGGAACAGGTCACATAATGCGTCTGTCACCTTGACTACAGATTCTGGTGGGGCTCGGTAGCTCCTTATCTCCTCAAAGTCAGCCACCCGCAGCTGGCTCAAAGGACCTACGAATGCCTTGCCCATCTAAATGAGAACAGATACATTGCTGCAGAGACCCTGTGATGTTCTGCCCATTTCAGGATGTTTCCAAGAGAACTCACCTCTTAAGGATCCTCATGAAGGTCCATTCCCAAGCCACCCTATCACCTTGACCTCCCTGATGGAGCCTTGACTTTTAGTCATACCATTTTGTCCTCTGGGTATCCTATGAGTGGTTGTCCTCTCCCCAGCAGGCCAGGTAGCGGGAGGAACCTACCTGCTCCAGGAAAGCCTCCTGTTGAGCCTTTAGGGCATCATGCTGCCTGGTCAGATTCTCAATGAGGCTCTCCAGGTGTTGGCATTCTGCCATCTTCTGCTTGTACAGGATCTTACATTGTTCAAGTTGGCCTTGATACATACCGACATTCTGCGAACAGAGGTCCAGATCTTTCAGCTCCATTCCCTGGGCTATCTGAGACTACCCCCACACAGAGAAAGCATGTGTACACAATCAGATGACCAAATCAAACTGTCAGTAGGCCACAGATGGAACTTTTCTGAGTCTGTGACTTTCACATCTGGTAGCAGAGCCCTAAGTGAGGATTGCTTTTCTTGCAGTTTTGTTGCCAAAAAAGTAACTCCAAAGCTTGTATAGCTATTCTGCTACATCTCTTATCTTTCCAACTCCTTAGCAGCACAAGACTTAAAAAGCAGTCCTTCTCTCTGGGAGCTTCATGACATAGGATCTCTCCATCTCTTCTTTTGCCACCCTCTAAACTACTTCCTTAATAAAAAGTTTTCAGGCTCCCATTTCTTCTCATCCTACACTTCTGCATATACTCTCATCTTATGGCTTTGACTGGATGTACTGTGTAGTGTTTTACTGTATTATTATTCTAAAAACTCAAATCTTCTCTCTCTCTCTCTCTCTCTCTCTCTCTCTCTCTCTCTCTCTCTCTCTCTCCCTCCCTCCCTCCCTCCCTCCCTCCCTTTCTGTCCCCTCCCCCTCCCCACATTTCTTCCCATCCTATACTATGTATTCATCTACTTCAGCTTCTTATAAGCCCCTCCAACTCTATATGTCCCCTAAATGAATATGTTCATGTCTTCTGAGCTTAGTCCTGTCCTTTTTCCCAAAGAACTTTGGTAGAATACACTCAGATTAGTCATCTTGTTGCTACCCTTTGCTTTATTTCCTCAACACTAGCTCATTTTATAGAACTTTCCATTATACCTCCTGAATGTTCTTTATCCTAATTCCCATTCCCTTTGTCTGCTGGATCTCTCTCTTGAGCCATACTCCTTTTCTAATTGGTGCCTTGGTTTCACTTCTCATTTACCTTCTTCCAGCCATTCATCACACTGCAGCCTAGGTGGTTTTCTTAACTGAATCTCATTGTCTTTGTGTCTTAACAGTTGCCTTTGTGGCTACTCATCTCTCCAGGTTCCTTGTTTTTTTGTTTGTTTGTTTATTTGTTTGTTTACTTTTTGTTTTTTTTTTCCTTAAGCACTATAGTCTTCAGCCATTCCCATCTTTGGCTTCCTCCAGTGTGCTGCCTGTCCTCTAGTCTCCGTGCCTTCACTCAGACTGGTGCACCAACTCGGACACTCCCCCCCTCCACCCTCCTGTATGCATGCCCAAATCTTACCTCAGGGAACAACTTCAGTGTACTTCATATTTTATTGTATTACAGTTTATAAGAATATTTTCAAACAGCCACCTAATTCTATACATCTCATACTGAGACCTCTTCTTCTCTCCTTCCCCTTGCCACCCACTTCCTTTCTCCCCTTTCCTCTCCTCTCTGAAAAAGATTTCTTCGTATATTTTAAAAAACTCTAGATATTCTTTGTCAAAATAAGAATAACTGAAATTGCATAGACAAGTCCCTTAACTTCTTTGGACCTCTGTTTTCTCATCAGTAAATCAGAATAGAGAGCTTCTTCCTGTGCAAGGAATGGATATATCATTTTTTCTACCCATAAGTTTACATGCAGATATAAACACAAATACAGACATCAACATTGAGGACCTTGGAAAAAGTTATAGAGTTCAATCAAGTTTGTTGGTGATTTTGATGAATAAATGAACTCATTGAATATCAGAAAGGAGAAACTGGAGGAGAGCAGAATGGTTCCAGGGACTTGGCTTAGATGATTATGGGAATGGTAGTACCATTTTTGAGGCATGGGAAACACTGGAAGAATGCATTATTAGGACCATTGAGTGGATGGCCAAGGGATCTAATAGAATGGCCCCAGAGATATGAATGTCTCTTATCTATATTTGGAGCTTGCTGTATTATGTTGCAATATAAGGATAGATATTGATCAATCAGATCAATAATTCATGATATTAATTATTTTGAGAAATAATTAGAAATGTAGGACCCAAGGCAAGACAGTAGAATTTAGGATATAAGAGAAAGGAGACTCCTATTTACTTTGAACTTTCTAATACCCCCAGTCCCCATTTTTAAATTCATCTAAGTCTTGAGGTCTAATGTGTCCATCATCGGATGACTAGGATAGGAAGAGAACACCAGCATCTTGAGAACTCCATGGGCCACAATTTACATAGCACCTGATGGAAAACATGTAACATAAGGAGCTAGCATGGCTCATGTTGATATGAAGAGGTATGTGGATCTGCAAGACCTGAAAGCTTAGTAGAAAATTGAAGAGATTACCTAATTCAGATTGTGACACTGGTTCACTTCTCAGTAGCTGGCCCTGAGCCTTTTTCAACATCTTACACAAAAGAAACTAAAACAAAATGTTATTTCAAAAGCCATTATATTAAAAATTAAAATTCACTATTTTGTGCAAATAACCTCAATGGAGTATTTGGCTGGTGAAGGTATAACAGCTCCCACCCACTATTTTTAGCAAGATATAAGAGGTTTATTTATTCAAAAGTGTTGGCTCTGCATTAAAGAGCAAAAAGATTGGTTTTGGGGCCAGAATGGAACTGTATTTGGAGTAGCAGTCAAATAGAAACAGGGAGCTTATGAGCAAATGTTAGAAGTGGAGGAAGGAGAGGGCTAAGGGAAGACAGCTAGCAGCAGAGGCTAACTAAAGAGATCCAGGACATTGATGTCTAGCACACCATTTAAATACAATTCTGTTACTTTGCTATATGTCCCTCTGTTGCCATATTCATCCACATTTTTCATTGTTCAGCACAGTCTTATACATTTGGTGTTTTGGGGGTGGGGGGTTGCGAGAAAGATACAAAACAAAGTGGTACACTAGGAAAACAGATGGCTGTCATGAGTTCCATTGAAGAGGATAAGAAATCCAGGAATCTTGGGGACATACCAAACTGAGTCAAGGCACTAAAGGCATCCAGGGACAGACACTTGAGATTTTTGAGTTACAAAAGTCAATTTAGTCTGAGCTATATCATGGGAAACTTTGGGCCCTAGGCTCTAATATGAGAGGCAGCAGGGATTAAAGAGATCCTCCAAGAAAAAGAAGACTCTAAAAAACCGAGAATTCCCCAGGCCCTCTTTTGTCCTCTTGCTTTGATATAACTATGTAAATCTCACAATCTTCTTCCTCTTACTTTGTAGGAGCCTTTTAGCTGCTTTTCCAAGTCAGTGAGCATGCTGGTTTGGGTACTGTGCCTCTCAACCAGCAGCCTCAGCGTCTTCAGGGCCGATTGGATGCTAGAAACAAAATAGACCTCTTGAGTGGACTCAAGAGAGGAGAAGGAAGTGAACTGCAGGGATGGGGTCACTTACCGCCTGGCCCTCATCCTCATCTGCAGGACCATCTGCTGCTGCTGCTGCAGGAACATATCCAAGAAGTCCTGGAAGGTCCTGGGGGTGACAAGTGGCAGTGCAGGACACATGTGTTGATGGTAATAGGCAGATGAACCATGAATGCGAGCCATGATGTTGGCCACATTGGGAATTAGGATCTTGAAATCTGGGCACTTCAAGGAGCCTGCAATGGATATAGTTTTGGTCTGGTCTTGTAGGATTGAGTGGGAATGAGAAAGGAAAAGGATCTTCTCCCAGTTCAGGAAGAAAGGTAGAAAATATCAGTCAGAAAACAAGGAGAGTGAGAAGAGTGAGATATCAGATCAAGACGATGAGAGAGACACCCTGGGCAGGAACTCTACTGGTCAGTTGGGATGAGTGGTGAGAACAAATGAAAAGTGGCTTACCATCATCAAGAGGTAGACTCTGATCATTCTCCAGACGGAACTGGGCAACCCTGACCAGAGAAGCTTGGTCCCAGGGTTCATAGCGGTCAACACTGGCAATGGTCAGTTGAAGGAGACTCAGGAAAAGGGTAGAGGGCAGCTGCTTTTGGACTTGGTCATCTTCCATTAGGAAGAACATGTGGAGGTTGCTACACACTTGCTGGTAGAACCTGGAAGTCAAGGAGGATTCAACTGTCATCATCCTCTAGACCTGTTTACACACCCAGACACCTGTTCCAATCGTGATCCTTAAACCCTCATGCAAGCCTATAGCCTTTTCTCTTGTCTTTTTGATCAAGAAAGAGTAAAAGCAGAACTGACTTGGAGGGGTTCTGGGCCTTACCTATTCAGTACTGTGTCCTTCTTAATGCTGTATTTGTTCACAAGGTTTTCCTTGGGGAGATGCTCCTCGATGTTATCCAGATCTGCTTCTGTGTACTGGTCAGGGAAGCTACCTGAGGTTGCCAGGGCCAACAGCTGGCAAAAGGTAGCAACATTCACTTGATCAGGCACCAGAAGAGCCACTGACTGGTTTAATACGCCAGCATGCCAGCTGGCATCTCGGAGACACTGGAAAACAGCTTCCTCTGATTCAAATGGTAGATGAAAAAGGCGAGCCTGACAAATGTTAGAAGCCAGGATGATGGCTGTATTGCGCCCAGTACCCCGGAACTCTGAGAGTAATAGACCATGCTGCCGGGGCCTAGCTAGAACTCGGACCAGGCGAGCCACATGCTGGACCATCACATGGCACTGGGCAAAGTCAGAGTTCATCTTCAGCTGAACAGCTGAGGCAGCCAACTGCTTTTCCAGGTTTTCCCACTGCCGTTCCAGGTACAAGTTGGGACTCTCAAAGTTAGATCCCAGTGTAAGCTCCAGACTGAACACCAGGTCTGAGGGATTCTCCTGGGGATAGAACAATAGCACTGGTAGCAACAAAGGTAAACTTAAGTCTGTCTGTGGTGCTCTCTGCCACTTGCGCTTGTGTGTCTCTGACTGGAGCTTACTGTTAGAATTCCTTATATCTTCCAACTGCTGAGCCACCTGACTTACATTTTCTGTGTTCTCCTTGTTTACTGACTTTATGGGCAATGGTGCTAGACCGCTCTCACTGAGGAACGACCCTGTGGTGGCCTGAAGGCCAAATGGATCCTCCTCTTCCTCTGATCCACTGTCACTGTTGCTTAAGATCTCCCAGTGGGCTATTTCTTCTTCAGATTCTACTTCAGGCACTTTCTCCTCCTCCACTTCCTCTTCCTCACAGACCCTGGCCAAGGACTCAGACCCTGGCACACTACAGAAGACCCTCTGAGCTACTTCTAGAAGCAGCTTAACACAATGAGAACGTTCCCTATCACTGTCCAGCCGGTCACAAAATGTTCTTTGTGCCTCATGCAACCAAAGACGCACCATGACACGCATAGACATCATGATAGTCAGGCGAGTTCCACGCAAGCCGGATACCCGGCGCAGATGCTCCTGGTGATGGAAAGAATCTACAAAACCTCGTGAACCCATTCTGGTAGGCAGCAGCTGCAGGCTTCCCAGAATATGGCTCACAGAATGTGGGGAAAAGCGGTAGTGTGGGTGGAGGGGTGACGGCATGAAGCAATTGCACACAGCCTCCCAAGCCTCTACGGAAGCCCTGACAAGGGCTCTTGCCAGAGTATGCTCCCGCTCCACAGAGGGGAAGCGCTCAAGCCAGGCTTGGATACTAGGTACGTGCCTACTCAACAGGGTGTCCTGGGTCATGCTGTTCAGGGCCAACACTGTGAAGAGTCGGTAGAGACGCGGGCAGAGTGGGCGCTCGGAGTAGCCTGGCACTGTAGCAGTGGCAAGAAAGTTGACTGTAGGCTGCAGAGTCTGTAATTCCAAGGTGTTGTGGGAATAGATGGTGCCTTCCATTGCCTGCCGCAGAGTCTCCAGCACTGGCTGGCAGCTCTTCTCTGGGTCTGTAAAAACATTCGACCAGCACTAAGGACATGTGCAAGTCTACATTAAAGTATCTCCTGTCTCTGCCACATAACCACTACCAGCACACAGAGTTCTAAAGGAATTCTGTGCACTTGATGTTTTGGCAATAGGTAACCTCTGAGTAAGTTGCTTTCTCCACACATTCCTAAAATAAAGTGATGTCTTCTCTCTCCTCCCTTAGATCCTACCTATGAATACTGTAATAAGATTTGTAAGTTGAGGTGGTTGGAAACTGGGTCAGATCACAATTAGAAAGTGCAAATCATCTCCATTAAAGAATGCACAGTCATGCAACACCTATACTTTGTTTCAGTCATAGTGGAACCTTCCATCCCAGGACCTGGGAGGTAGACACAGAAGGATGAAGGCCACCTTCGGCTACATAGTGGCTTCAGAGTCAGCCTGGGCTACCTCAAAAGGGGAACAGGGGGAGCAGGGAGTAGGAGTGCTAGCCAAGCAAGCCTAACAACTAGAATTCAATAAAATAATGCCAGGTGCATTTGTAATCCCAGCACACATACTACAAGATGGGAAGTAGAAACATTAGAATTGCTGGGAGTACTTAGCACAGCACTGGAGCAAGGGAACTCTTCCTGCTGCTTGGGAAGTGTGTGTGTGTGTGTGTGTGTGTGTGTGTGTGTGTGTTTGTGTGTGTGTGTGTGTGTGTGTTTGTATGAGAGAAAGAGAGAGAGAGATAACTAGTTCCTAGAAGTTGTTCTTTGATCTCTACATACATGCTGTGGTGCACTTATACATGAACATACACACATGAATAAATAAAATTTTAAGTGACTTTAAAAATGTAATTTACCAGAGAGAGGCAAGGAGAATAAGGAGGGAAATGGGAAGGGAGTCGAGAACAAAGCATAGAGATACATATGCATATGAATACATATGATACATATGAAAATAGCATATGAAACCCACTCCTTTGTATCCTGATATGAAAATACTGAGGGGGGGAAAAGGTGATTTTTAGCAAAACAAAATATACATGTTTAAATGAAGTGAGTACTGACAATGTAGACAGCTCTATAAGCCACCATTTTCATGCTATTTAGATTTCATTAGCCCTAAAAAGGTCCTCTGTGCCCCTCTTTATTGTCCCCTTCCACCACCATGTAGACATTATTCCTTGAACTGACTCTATCACTGTCAACTATGCCTCTTCTAGAGCTTTACAAATACAGACATAGAGCAGCTATTTGACCATATGTTTTCTTTCACTTAGCCTACATTTGCCACTCATACATGTTTTTGTTTATGAATAATTTGATATGTTATTGTACAATATTCTGAAATGTAAGTAAAGAAATATATCTAATAAAAAATAAAAAATAAATGTAAATAAATATCAAATAAAAGTCAAAAATAAAAAAAAGAAAATGACATAACTTATAGGTCCATTAACACAAGGAGGTTAGTTCCAGGCTTTGGCTGGTTTATCCATAACATTTGTGGGGGAGACATGTGTTTGATTTTGCTTAGACAAATACAAGAGAACAACTCTACTACAATTTTTTTTCTCTCCACTTTACTTCTACCTATATCCGACCCCACTAACAGCATTGTAGTATTTGTTCTAACTACCAGCTATCCTTTAAGGAAAACACAGAAGAAAATGACAGTCATTTATATGCAACCACATGGTCATTATATTTTTATGTTCTTCACTCTTGTCTGCACATCAAATTTCCACGTTATCACTGCCACTCTGCTGAACCAAGGCATTCAACATTTTTCCTTTTAAGATTTTTATTCATCTTATTCGTTTATGAGAACGTCATGTATGTGCAGGTTCTAGCAGAGACCAGAAGAGGGAGCCAGATCCCCTAGAGCTGGAGTTACAGGTGGTTGTGCTTCCATGGAGGTGCTGAGAATTGACTCAGGTCCTCTGAAAGAGCAGCTAATGCTCTTACCACTGAGCCATCTCTCAAGCACCTATGAATACTGTTTTATTTATTTTCTGTGTGTGAATGTTTGCTTGCATGTCTATGTGCACCACATGTGTGCCTGGTACTCACAGACATGAGATGTCAGGCCCTTTTCTGGAGTTACAGATAGCTGCCATGTAGGTGTTAGGAACCGAATCTGAATCCTTTGGAAAAGCAACAAGTGACTGTAACTGCTGAGCCATCTCTCCAGCCCCCTGAACACTTTAATAGTTGTTTTAAAGTATTTGGCTGCTAAATCTAACATGTATGTCATGCCAGAGTCAGTGTCTATTAAACTCTTCCTCTTCACTCTCTTCCTCCTCTTTCTGGCAGAGCCTTACTGTGTAGCCCAGGATGGCCTCATGATTTTATCTTCCTACCTCACCTTCCTGAAGGTTGCAATTACAGGCATGTGCCACCATGCCCAGCTCAATGCTGATGCTGTTTTTTTCTCCTCCTCCTCCTCCTCTTCCTCCATCCTCTTCCTCCTCCTCTTCCTCCTCCTCTTCCCTCCTCTTCTTTCTCCTCTTCCTTCATCCTCTTCCTCCTCCTCTTCCCTCCTCTTCCTCCCTCTTCCTCCTCCTCTTCCTCTTCTTCCTCCTCCTCTTCCTCCCTCCTCTTCCTCCCTCTTCCTCCTCCTCTTCCTCCTCCTCTTCCTCCTCCTCTTCCTCCTCCTCTTCCCTCCTCTTCCTCCCTCTTCTTCCTCCTCTTCCTCCTCCTCTTCCCTCCTCTTCTTCCTCCTCTTCCTCCATCCTCCTCTCCCTCCTCCCTCCTCTTCCTCCTCCTCTTCCTCCCTCCTCTTCCTCCTCCTCTTCCCTCCTCTTCCTCCCTCTTCTTCCTCCTCTTCCTCCTCCTCTTCCCTCCTCTTCTTCCTCCTCTTCCTCCATCCTCTTCTTCCTCTTCCCTCCTCTTCTTCCTCCTCCCTCTCCCTCCTCCTCCTATTCCTCCCTCCTCTTCTTCCTCTTCTTCCTCCTCCTTTTCCTCCCTCCTCTTCCTCCTCCTCCTTCCTGTTCTTCTTCCTCCTTTTCCTCCTCTTCCTCCTCCTTTTCCTCCTCTTCCTCCTCTTCTTCCTCTTCCCCTTCCTCTTCCTTCCTATGTAGTCATTCTTTAAATTTTGCAGGAAGCATTTTGGTTGGTAAGTGTCACCCAACGACACTATTTCACAGCAGCAACTCTAACATTCCTCTTTCTCTCTCTCTCTCTCTCTCTCTCTCTCTCTCTCTCTCTCTCTCTCTCTCTCTCATGTTGTTTGCAATCTTTTCAATCTTACTATGCCTGCCTTACTCCTTCCATTGTCTATAACATATATTTAAATTCAGCATAATGGCCAAAATATGGTTAAAAAGAATGATAGATTTAGAACAAAATAGAATTGGATTTTAATATTAATTCTGATACTTAGTAGCTAGGGTATTTCAGTCAAGTTATGAAATGCACCCGTGTTTTCTTCTTTGAGATTTATTTTATTATTGTGTGTGTGTCTGAGTGTGTGTCTCTATTTGTCTGTGTGTATTAGTATGGGTACCCCACAGAGGTCAAAAGAGGGCATCATTTTTTCCTGGAGTTGTAGTTACAGGTTTGCAAACTACCCAGTGTGGATGCTGAGAACTGAATCCAGGTCCTCTGAAAGAGCAGCAAGAGTTCTTAACCACTAAGCCAACTCTCTAGCTACCTAACATTCTCTATACCATTAACTTATTCCATTTTAAAGTCACAGTTTTACAAAAGTCTCCCCCTCCCCTCCATCTGAGGCTAGAGAGGTGGCACAGTGACTAAGAGCATTGGCTGCTATTCCAGAGGACCCAGGCTCTAGTTTTAACATTCACATAACAGCTCACAATAGTCTGTAACTCTAGTTCCAGGGGATCTGATGCTCTTTTCTAGCTTTTACAGGCAGCAGGCACACATGTGGTATATATACATACATTCAGAAAACTACTCAAACACATAAAAATAAATGCATATACATACATATTCTATGTTTTTATAAACATTAAGGATATCATAAAGCATGGAAGAGATAGTAAATTTTAGCACTCCATTTTTAATAGAATTAATACACCTGGTTCAAGTTTTCTACATACCACTACAGACTTTAATATATGATCTGACAAGCCACCCAGTACTTCAGTATTTATTGGGAAATATTTATTGGGAAAATGAATACAAATTTTTAGTTCTTTCTTCCAAAACGAACAAGGCAGATTCATGCCCTCATGTAACTCAGAATGTGACAAAAAGACAAATGTGCATATAACCATAAAATCAGGCTGTTATCTATACACAGATTAGTATGGATATCTAACCCAGCCTGGGGGCTTAGGCTTCTAGGGATGCTACTGTCTTGATGATTTAGGAAGAATACTTAGGATTTTTGCCAGATGAGCTAAAGCAAGGGAGCAGAGGGCAGCATCTTCAGGGCTGCTTGAGTCTGGTGAGAGCAGAGTGTAGAAACACAGAGAATGCCTGGTCACAACAGGCTTCACACACCATATGTCAGTGCTCAAGGCATTATCTACCACTAAACCAATAAGCCTGCCCAATGGTATTTAGGAGATATAATTGACATACATTGGAGTGGACATTAATCAAAGAGGAAGAGACGTCAACAAGAGTCCTGTCATGGGGGCCAGCAGGATGACTTAGTGGGTAAGGACACTTAGGACCAAGCCTGGTAACATGAGTTCAATCACTACTTCAACCCCCATGGAAAGGAGGACTCCCTCAAGTTTCTCCTCTCACATCCACACATGGAATATTGGCATGCCCTGCCTCATGCACATACATATACAGTAAATGTTTTTAAAACTTTTTAAAGGTTATTATAGCTTAACTAACCAGTTGGATGGTGAGATATGTTATTTAGAAACACAGGAGCAATTTGGGAGGGCATGATGAGGCCAGGACAGGACATGAGGAGTCAATGAGCTCTCACGAAAGAGATGTACAATAGGTACTTGGATAAATAGGTCTGCATTTAAGAAATATGTCTGATTTAGAGATAAAAATTATCAGCCCAGGCAAAGAGATTGTGGGTGAAGCTTTGAGAGAACATGTACAATTAGATAATAATTTGATTTCTTTGGCATTATTTTGATCTGCAGGCATATGTTTGAATCAATGAATACTGCCATGGATTTAAGTATGAGATGACAGAAGTTTTCCCTTCATTTCCCCTCCCAGCTCCTTACCAAAAGCAGCCAGGTGCAAATCTTCCATCAGGAAAAGGATAGAGCCTTTGGAGTCCTGATGAGGCCCAACAAATGAGCCAGCTTGTGTTTGGCCATGGACTGCTCTGCTCAGCAGGTTACGAAGGTGAGCAGAATTTAAGGCAGGGTTAATGGGTCTGTGAATGGTAGGGTGATTTGGCTCCACCAGCACCTCCACAAAAGCTGACTTCCCTGTTGCTATCTCTCCAGCAAGCAGTACTGGCTGTCCATTTGACAGAAGTAGGTCCACCACATACAAAAGCTGTTCCACCTGCAGGCAAGGAAACAGGCTTAGTATGACAGTTCCAGATAGGACAACAATCAAGCCAAAACTTAGGTCTAGGGAACTTCTCTATAAAGCCATAATTAAAGAACAGGTAGTCTCCATCTGTGCACCATGGAGTTAACCTTGTGGCACAGCTCTCTGGAACCAAATCCCACCTGGAGAGAGCTGGTCTCCAAAGTGTGCTAATACACCTAAGATCACAGGATCCACTCAGAGACAGCAAGACCAACTAACACTAGAGATAACAAAATGGCAAGAGGCAAGCACAAGAAGGTAAGCAACAGAAACTAAGTCTATTTGGCATCATCAGAACCCAGTTCTCCCACCACATAAAGTCCAAGATACCCCAACACACCAGAAAAGCAAGATTTGGGATTTAAATTCAAATCTCATGGTGATGTTATAGGACTTAAAGAATAACATAAATAACACTCATAAAGAAATACAGTACAACACAGGTAAAAAGATAAAGGACTTGAGCAAAACCACCCAGGATCTAAAAATGGAAAAAGAAACAAAGAAATCATAAAGGGAGACAGACCTGGAGGTAGAAAACATAGGAAAGAGATCAGGAGTCATAGACTCAAGCATCACCAACAGAATACAAGAGATAGAAGAGAGAATCTCAGGGGGAGAAGATACCATAGAAAACATTGACATAACTGTCAAAGACAATGTAAAATTCAATAAGCTCCTAACCCAAAACATCCAGGAAATCCAGGATATAATGAGAAGATCAAACCTAAGGATAGTAGGTGTAGAAGAGAGCAAAGACTTCCAAATTAAAGGGCCAGTAAATACCTTCAACAAAATTATAAAAGAAAACATTCCTAACCTAAAGAAAGATATGTCCATAAACATACAAGAATCCTAAAGAACTCCAAATAGATTGGACCAGAAAAGAAATTCTTCCCATCACATAATAGTCAAAACTACCAAACACACAAAACTAAGAAAGAATATTAAAAGCAGTAAGGGAAAAAGGTCAAGTAACATATAAAGGCAGAACTATTGGAATTACACCATACTTGTCAAAAGAGACTATGAAAGCCAGAAGATCCTGGGCAGATATCATACAGACACTAAGAGAACACAAATGCCAGCACAAGCTACTATATCCAAAAAATTCTTAATTAACATAGATGGAGAAACCAAGATACTCCATGACAAAACCAAATTTTACACAGTATCTTTCAACAAATCCAGCTCTAAAAAGGATAATAGATGGAAAACTCCAACACAAGGAGGGAAAGTACACCCTAGGAAAAGCAAGAAAATAATCTTGCAATGAACCCAAAAGAAGAAAGACACATAAACATAATTCACCTCTAACAACAAAAATAACAGGAAACAACAATCACTATTCCTAAATATCTCTTAACATCAATAGACTCAATTCCTCAATAAAAAGGGATAGACTAATAGACTGGATACATAAAGAGGACCCAGAATTTTGCTGCATACAGGAAACACATCTCAGTGACAAAGACAGACACTACCTCAGAATAAAAGGCTGGGAAATTTTTTTCCAAGCAAATGGTCCCAAGAAACAAACTGGAGTAGCCATTCAAATATCGAATAAAATCAACTTTCAATCAAAAGTAATCAAAAAAATAAGAACACTTCATATTCATCAAAGGAAAAATCCACCAAGATGAACTCCCAATCCTGAATATCTTATGCTCCAAATGCAAGGGCACCTACATTCATAAAAGGAAACTTACTAAAGCTCAAAGCACACATTGCACCTCACACAATAATAGTGAGAGACTTCAACACCCCACTGTCATGAATGGACAGATCGTGGAAACAGAAACTAAACAGAGACAGAGAAACTAACAGAAATTATAAACCAAATGGACTTAGCAGATATTTATAGAACATTTCATCATAAAACAAAAGAATATACCTTCTCAGCACCTCATGGACCTTCTTCAAAACTGACCATATACTCTTTCATAAAACAGGCCTCAGCAGATACAAGGACATAGAAATAATCCCAGGCTTCCTGTCAGATCATCATGGACTAAGGCTGATCTTCAATAACAAAAACAGAAAGCCCACATGCACATGGAAACTGAACAATGCTCTACTCAATGAAATAAATGCCAAGAAAGAAATTAAAGACATTTTAGAGTTTAATGAAAATTAAGGCACAACATACACAAAGTTATGGGACACAGTGAAGGCACTGCTAAGAGGAAATCATAGCTCTGAGTGCCTGCAAAAAGAAACTGGAGAAAGCATACATTAGCAGCTTGACAGCACACCTGAAAGCTCTAGAACAAAAAGAAGCAAATACACCCAAGAGGAGTAGACAGCAGGAAATAATCAAATTCAGGGCTGAAATCAATCAAGTAGATACAAAAAGAGCTAAACAAAGAATCAAATAACCAGGAGCTAGTTCCTTGAGAAAATCAACAAGATAAATAAACCCTTAGCCAGACTAACCAAAGGGCATATAGTATCCAAATTAAGCAAAATCAGAAATAAAAAGGGAAACATAAAGCAGAAACTGAGAAAATTCAAAAAAATTATTGGATCCGACTACAAAAGCATATATTCAACAAACTGGAAAATCTGGAGGAAGTGGTCAAATTTCTAGACAGATACTGGGTAGCAAAGTTAAATCAGGATCAGATAAACCATCTAAACAGTCCCATAACCCCTAAAGAAATAAAAGAAGTCATTAAAAATCTCCCAACCAAAAAAAAAAAAAAAAGCCCAGGACCAGATGGGTTTACTGCAGAATTCTATCAGACCTTCAAAGAAGGCCTAATACCAATACTCTTCAGACTATTCCACAAAATAGAAACAGAAAGAGCACTACCAAATTCCTTCTATGAAGCTTATACCTAAACCACACAAAGACCCAACAAGAAAGAGAACTTCAGGCCAATTTCCCTTATGAATATCGATGCAAAAATACTCAATAAAATTCTGGCAAACCATTTTACCAAAAGCGATCTACAGATTCAATGCAATCCCCATCAAAATACCAATCCAATTCTTCAAAGAGTTAGACAGAACAATTTGCAAATTCATCTGGAATAACAAAAAACCCAGGATAGCTAAAACTATCCTCAACAATAAAAGGACTTCAGGGGGAATCACTATCCCTGAACTCAAGCAGTATTACAGAGCAATAGTGATAAAAACTGCATGGTATTGGTACAGAGGCAGACAGATAGACCAATGGAACAGAATTGAAGACCCAGAAATGAACCCACACACCTATGGTCACTTGATTTTTGACAAAGGAGCCAAAACCATCAAATGGAAAAAAGATAGCATTTTCAGCAAATGGTGTTGGTTCAACTGGAGGTCAACATGTAGAAGAATGCAGATCGATCCATGCTTATCACCCTGTACAAAGCTTAAGTCCAAGTGGATTAAGGACCTCCACATCAAACCAGATACACTCAAACTAATAGAAGAAAAACTAGGGCAGCATCTCGAACACATGGGCACTGGAAAAAATTTCCTAAACAAAACACCAATGGCTTATGCTCTAAGATCAAGAATCGACAAATGGGATCTCATAAAACTGCAAAGCTTCTGTAAGGCAAAGGACACAGTGGTTAGGACAAAAAGGCAACCAACAGATTGGGAAAAGATCTTTACCAATCCTACAACAGATAGAGGCCTTATATCCAAAATATACAAAGAATTCAAGAAGTTAGACCGCAGGGAGTCAAATAACCCTATTAAAAAATGGGGTTCAGAACTAAACAAAGAATTCACAGCTGAGGAATGCCGAATGGCTGCGAAACACCTAAAGAAATGTTCAACATCTTTAGTCATAAGGGAAATGCAAATCAAAACAACCCTGAGATTTCACCTCACACCAGTGAGAATGGCTAAGATCAAAAACTCAGGGGACAGCAAATGCTGTCGAGGATGTGGAGAAAGAGGAACACTCCTCCATTGTTGGTGGGATTGCAGACTGGTACAACCATTCTGGAAATCAGTCTGGAGGTTCCTCAGAAAATTGGACATTGAACTGCCTGAGGATCCAGCTATACCTCTCTTGGGTATATACCCAAAAGATGCCCCAACATATAAAAAAGACACGTGCTCCACTATGTTCATCGCAGCCTTATTTATAATAGCCAGAAGCTGGAAAGAACCCAGATGCCCTTCAACAGAGGAATGGATACAGAAAATGTGGTACATCTACACAATGGAATATTACTCAGCTATCAAAGACAACGACTTTATGAAATTCGTAGGCAAATGGTTGGAACTGGAAAATATCATCCTGAGTGAGGTAACCCAATCACAGAAAAACACACATGGTATGCACTCATTGATAAGTGGCTATTAGCCCAAATGCTTGAATTACCCTAGATGCCTAGAACAAATGAAACTCAAGACGGATGATCAAAATGTGAATGCTTCACTCCTTCTTTAAAAGGGGAACAAGAATACCCTTGGCAGGGAAGAGAGAGGCAAAGATTAAAACAGAGACTGAAGGAACACCCATTCAGAGCCTGCCCCACATGTGGCCCATACATATACAGCCATCCAATTAGACAAGATGGATGAAGCAAAGAAGTGCAGAGTGACAGGAGCCGGATGTAGATCGCTCCTGAGAGACACAGCCAGAATACAGCAAATACAGAGGTGAATGCCAGCAGCAAACCACTGAACTGAGAACGGGATCCCCGTTGAAGGAATCAGAGAAAGAACTGGAAAAGCTTGAAGGGGCTCGAGACCCCTTATGGACAATAATGCCAAGCAACCAGAGCTTCCAGGGACTAAGCCACTACCTAAAGACTATACATGGACTGACCCTGGACTCTGACCTCATAGGTAGCAATGAATATCCTAGTAAGAGCACCAGTGGAAGGGGAAGCCCTGGGTCCTGCTAAGACTGAACCCCCAGTGAACTAGACTGTTGGGGGGAGGGCGGCAATGGGGGGAGGGTTGGGAGGGGGACACCCATAAGGAAGGGGAGGGGGGAGGGGGATGTTTGCCCGGAAACCGGGAAAGGGAATAACACTCGAAATGTATATAAGAAATACTCAAGTTAATAAAAATAAATAAATTCTGGCAAACCAAATCCAAGAGCACATCAAAATGATCATCCATCACAATCAAATAGGCTTCATCCCAGGGATGCAGGGATGGTTCAATATACAGAAATTCATAAACATAATCCACTATGTAAACAAATTCAAAGGAGAAAAACCACATGATGATGTCATTAGATGCTGAGAAAGCATGTGACAAAATTCAACGCCAGCCAATTCATGATAAAAGTCTTGGAAAGATCAGGAATTCAAGGCCCATATCTAAACATAATAAAAACAGTATTCAGCAAACCAGGAGCCAACATCGAACTAAATGGAGAGAAACTTAAAGCAAACCCACTGAAATGAGGCACTAGACAGAGCTGCTCACTCTCTCCCTACTTCTTCAATATAGTACTTAAAATCCTAGCCAGAGCAATCAGACAACAAAAGGAGGTCAAAGGGATACAAACTGGAAAGGAAGAAGTCAAAATATCACTATTTGCAGATGATCTGATAGTATACCTAAGTGACCCCAAAAGTTCCACCAGAGAACTCCTAAACCTGATAAACAACTTCAGAAAGTGACTGGGTGACTGGGTAGAAAATTAACTCAAACAATTCAGTAGCCTTTCTCTACTCAAAGGATAAACAGGCTGAGAAAGAAATTAGGAAAATGACACGCTTCACAATAGTCACAAATAACATAAAGTACCTCGGCGTAACTCAAACCAAGCAAGTGAAAGACCTGTATGACAAGATCTTCAATTCTCTGAAGAAAGAAACTGAAGAAGATCTCAGAAGATAGAAAGACCTCCCTTGCTCATGGATTGGCAGGATTAATAGAGCAAAAATTGCCAGTTTGCCAAAAACAATCTACAGATTCTATGCAATCCCCATCAAAATTCCAACTCAATTCTTCATAGAGTTAGAAAGGACAATTTTCAAATTCCTTTGGAATAACAAAAAGCAAAAACTTTTCTCAACAATAAAAGAACTTCTGGGGGAATCATCATCCCTGACCTCAAGCTGTATTACAGAGTAATAGTGATAAAAACTGTAGATATTGGTTCAGAGACAGGCAGGTAGGTCAATGGAATAGAATTGAAGACCCAAAAATGAACCCACACACCTATGGTCCCTTGATCTTTGACAAAGGAGCTAAAACCATCCAGTAGAAAAAAAATAGCACTTTCAACAAATGGTGCTGGTTCAACTGGAGGTCAGCATGTAGAAGAATGGAGATTGATCCCTAATTATCACCCTGTACAAAGCTCAAGTCCAATTGGATCAAGAACCTTCACATAAAAGCAGACACACTCAAACTAATAGAAGAGAAAATGGGGAAGTTCCTCGAACACATGGACACAGGGGAATATTTCCTAAATAGAACACCAATACCTTATGTTCTAAGATCAAGAATCAACAAATGGGACCTCATAAAATTGCCAAGCTTCAGTAAGGCAAAGAACACTGTCATTAGGATAAACGGCAACCAACAGACTGTGGAAAGATCTTTACCAATCCTACATCAGATAGAGGGCTAATATCCAATATATAGAAAGAACCCAAGAAGTTAGACTCCAGAGAATCAAATAACCCTATTAAAAAATGGAGTTCAGAGCTAAACAAAGAATTCACAGTAAGGAATGTTGAATGGTTGAGAAGCACCTAAAGAAATGTCCAACATCCTTAGTCACCAGGGAAATGCAAACCAAAACAACCCTGAGATTTCACCTCACACCAGTCAGAATGGCTAAGATCAAAAACTCAGGTGACAGCAGATGCTGGCGAGGATGTGGAGAAAGAGAAACACTCCTCCATTTTTGGTGGGATTGCAAGCTGGTACAACCATTCTAGAAATCAGTCTGGAGGATCCTCAGAAAATTGGATGTAGTACTACCTGAGGACCCAGCTATACCACTCCTGGATATATACCCAAAAGATGCTCCAACATACAACAAAGACACATGCTCTACTATGTTCATCGCAGCCTTATTTATTATAGCCAGAAGCTGAAAGAACCCAGATGCCCTTCAACATGAACATGGATACAGAAAATGTGGTACATCTACACAATGGAGTACTGCTCAGCTACTAAAAACAAAGCCTTCATGAAATTCATAGGCAAATGGGTGGAACTAGAAAATATCATCCTGGGTGAGGTAACCCACTCACAAAAGAACCCACATGGTATGCACTCACTGACAAGTGGATGTTAGCCCAAAAGCTCGGAATACCCAAGATACAATCCACAGACCACACGAAGCGCCAGAAGGACGACCAAGTGTGGATGCTTCATTCCATCTTAGAAGGGAGGACAAAATATTCAAGGCAGGAAATATGGAGACAAAATGTGGAGCAGAGTCTGAATGTAAGGCCATCCAGAGACTGCCCCACCTGGGGATCCATCCCATATAAAGACACCAAACCCAGACACTATTGTGCATGCCAAGAAGTGCTTGCTTACAGGAGCCAGATATGGGTATCTCCTGAGAAGCTCTGCCAGAACCTGACAAATACAGAGGTGGATGCTTGCAGCCAACCATTGGACTGACCACGGGGTCCCCAATGGAGGAGTTTGGAAAAGGACTGAAGGAGGTAAAGGGGTTTGCAATCCATAGGAAGAACAACAATATCAACCAACCAACCAACCCCCTCCCAGAGCTCCCAGGGAATAAACCACCAACTGAAGAGTATACATAGAGCAACCCATGGCTACAGGTGCATATGCAGAAGAGGATGGCCTTGCTGGGCATCAATGGGAGAAGAGGACCTTGGTCCTGTGTAAGTTCGATGACCCGGTGTAGGAAAGTGCCAGGGCAGGGAGATGGGAGGGAGTGCATGGATGGGTAGGGGAGCACTCTCATAGAATCAGGGGGAGGGTGGATGGGATAGGGAGCTTCTGGAGGGGAAACCAGGAAAGGGGGTAACATATGAAATGTAAACAAAGAAAATATCCAATAAAAAAAAACAGGTTGTGTGTTTTCGTAATTTTGGAAGTATCAAAAATATGGGCATAGGTGGGTTTTGGGGTGATCTCAAATATTGGCTACTAGCTTCTTCTTCTTTTTTTTCTTTTTTTTCTCTTTTTTTTTTTTTTTTTTTTTTTTGGAGCTGGGGACCGAACCCAGGGCCTTGTGTTTGCTAGGCAAGCGCTCTACCACTGAGCTAAATCCCCAACCCCTGGCTACTAGCTTCTTAAGCCTCAATTCAAATTATTTTCTGTCTTCATACCTGAGAAGAGGGCTGGAAAGAACCCAGACTTCTTTTGACATGGGTGCTCAGGTACTGGCCAGTGAAGGGAACCAGTGTTCCATCTTCAAGGTTTATATGTAGATCAAACACCAAGGCTGAAGGAGGTGGCTCGGGATAGTTGGGCAGGGAACTAATAGCCTTCCTCATGAAGTCATCAAAGAGAGGCCAGTGTCTGCTCAGAGGACACACAGGTAAAAGACAGTCATAAAAGTTACATCTATGACATTCATCTACTCTACCATGTCCCCACTGTAATATACCATGACTTTTAGTTCCCACAGGTCAGTCTGCCTCAGCACTTTCTACACCACACCTCCCATTATCATAGTACCTGGAGGAAAGGTGGGCTCCAAAGCCCCAGATTATGGCAAAAAGAAAGCTACTGATAGCCAGCAAATGTCTCCTCTCCTTTTTATACACACTGATGCGGTCAGACTGGGCCTTGCTTTTTGAAGATATGAAGTTTTGGGTCACAAGATCAGTGCCACTAAAGTCCTCTGCAATGGTCAAGGTCAGAATAGGAATCCACATAGGAAAAAGAAGATGGAGGGAAGAACAGAGGTTGGTTACATTCTCTTCACCTTTAGTTCCCTGGATCAGCTTCACCAAAGAACCCATGCTTGTGGTTAACCCAGATATAACCCAGTTACCCTGAAGATCCCAGCTCTCTCAAAAGCCAACCTTTTTACCTTCCTACCTTTTGTGTGTGGCTTCTCTTCCTCGAATAAGTGTAGATGGGGGTCAAGTAGAGCACGCAAGATGCGGATCAGGCTGGTGACTTCTGCCACACCTGGGCAAACAGCCTGATGTCCATGTACCTGTAGCTGAGAACTAGCACCTATGCGGGTAAGGAATCGGAACACTGAAGGCACTAGTACTTCAGCTAAGTGGTTGAACTGCACGATTGTCTCTTGCTGTAGGTGGTATTCATGAGGCAGAGATGTTATCAAGACACTAAGCATGGACTGCCAAGTCTGTTCCCCACAACACCAGACGAGAGCACACCGGCCTAACACTGTAGGAGACATACCTGCTGCCTCTGCTACCTCTATCAAGAAAAAGGTACCTAGGGGCCGTGCTATCTGTTGACCATTTGGGAGACTCAACTGGGGAGGGTCAGCCAGGAGGCAAGTGATGGAGTCTAACCATGCATGATTAGGAGCCCCATCGCATATTATCCATTGCTGGATCCCTGTGAATCTTTCTGACTTCTCTTCTGAGCCTACAGTCTTACAATAAGGGGCAGCATGAAGGAGCTTAGTAAATATACCATAGCGCCAGGAGGAACCTTCTGACCATCCTAGGTATTCTTGGGAAGTGAGCACACTAGGATATAGGTGGACAGTTTCCACAGATTGGAAACCCTTGGTTGAGGTATGTTCCATGGCTGCCAGACGATTCTGAATCTTAAATAAGCTCTTCCAACAAGTACTCTTGCCACTGCCTGCAGTACCCAGGAGCAGAATGCCAGAGGCCTTGCTCAGGGCCTCACTGAGCTGCTCCAGAGACGTCAATGTGTTAAGGGTGGGAAACAGGCCTAACTGCTGGAGTTCTTCCACCACTACTGACTTCATCAGCCTGTGGCACACAGGCTCTGCCAGCACATGACTAGCATTAGGAAAAATCCCACAGAGCAGTTCTTGGAGCTTTTGTAGGCGGAGCCCATCAAGAATGGTGAACAGTGGTGAATGCAACAGGGCACGCAGTAGCGCAGCCTCCTCAGCAGCAGCTAGGTTGTGGGGTTGCTGGGACTTGTTTTCTTCAGATGCATTTAGTGTCTCTATTGTGTTTTCCAGTACCTGTTTGAGCAGTGGCAAGCGGCTGGGCAAGGTCCCAGACACCAGCTCACGTTCTAGGGAAAATAATTTGGATAGGCGAGTAGCCATTCTGGAGGCATCCCGTACCCCTGCTCCCAGCAGTTGCAGCTCTGCCACTCGCTGCAGGTCTGGGAATGCCAATGCCACAGGACGCAGTAGCAGATGCAGATTGGCAGGCACATCAGGACTCAGGGAATGAAATGTCAGGAAACAGCCAAAGCCAAGACGTACGGACACTTGATGCTTCTCAAAGAAACCAGCACCAAGGAGTAGGTGTTTAGTAGGGTTTATGGTACTGATGTTTTTGGAAGCTTTCTGATATAGTGGGGCGTAAAGATGGTGCAGTTCATCCAGACGCTGGCCCAGGGCAGAAAGCAGGCCAGAAGGTAGTTGGTGAACATTCTCTAACAGCAGCCAGGCCCCACACTGAAGGGCACCATTCAGGTAATTGCTCAGACATCGGAACTCTATCTGGGGCAAGCAGGGCATTATTACCAGCTGGCGGCCCAGGGCCCATGCCAGGCTATTCACAGTTTCTGCCTTGCCCAGACCATCCCTGCCCAGTACGGCCCCATAGGCCACCTCATTCAAGGCCAATAAGAGAATAAACACTTGCCGCTCATGCATCAGGCTAGGTAGAGGCCCCAGTTTGGGCCCCATGTACTCATAATTGTACAAGAAGGACCGGCCAAGCACATCTATCCAGCATGCAGCTGGTGACACAGAGGGCTCCTCAGTAGATGCAGTAGTCGTAAGACATTGCAGGGGGCTTTTGAGATTCAAGTGAGATGAACCCAGGTGATACTTAATTTGGCGGACCCAGTGGAAGTCTGTCAGATCACTGACCTGGTTCTTCTCCAGGAGTTGCGCTATATCCCTATGAGTCACTGCCTTGACCAGCAGGGAACTGAATAGACTAGTCTGGCGAACAGAAGGCAGAGGTTGTTCACCCTGAGAGCTCCTCTGAGATCGTATAAATTGTACCAGGACCTCAAGATTGCGTACATGTACGGAACTCAGGCGCATAGTCTTTGACTCAAGCAGAGCCTCCTCCATCTCGGCTCGCCACACTATCTCCTCTGCCACCAGTATGCACTGCCATGGAAAAACTTGCACTGCATCTAGCCAATGCTGGACATACAGTTGCGTGGACATCTGTCTTTGTTGAGGCATTGCCTTCAATGCCTTAATGAGGGATGGGCCTTGAGCAAGGCGGGTGGCCACACAGCTCTGGAGCAGGTTCACTACTACAAGCCGTAGACAGGTCTCCAAAGAGGCCAGCCACTTAGGAAGGTCTGGATACAGAGGAAGGGGCTCCTGAAGCTTCACTTCCTCTCCACATGCTCCTAGCACAGAAATTGTCTCCACAGTCTCTATACTTGACTTTGAATCCTTGTCATTATTTTCCTTATTAGTTGATTTGGACCTGAAGTTCACAGCTTTAATGTAAGGAAAACAACGCTGTGCCCATGGCTTGGCCTCAGAGGTATCTAGAGGGGAAGCCAGCAGGGCCACCAGTTCACTGTCACTGAGGAAGAAAAGGCGGGGGAAGTTGGCACGTACCCCATAGAGGACATCCTCCAGACCCATGATGATGGCCTCCAGCTCTACTGATCCTACTTTCAATAGGTGCTGTAGATGCTGACCTTGGAAGTAAGGGCTCCTCTTGGTATTGGGCACTATAAGTGACAGAACCATTGGATCAGCCACAGAGATTCGCATTAGAGTCCGATACTGATCATCCATGACTTTGAAACGAGCATTCTGTGGTAAGAAAGGTGGTAAGTGAGGGGAGTGTGACAGCCACTCTTTCATCCCAAGCCCTGATACTCAGGAGCACTTGCCCAGTCTGCTTTAATTCCCTTCCCTACCAGCTCAGCAGCAGGAAATTCGATCTCCATCTCATGAAGAACTTTGTTCAGAAAAATCCACTTCTGCTGGAAAGACACCCATACTTCCAGCAGGGCACCTGTGTTAAGCAGTCAGAGAAATATTTGAGAGAGATTCTATGGTTCTAATACCTTCGAGTGGGTCCAGCATACACCTGACCTCTCCAGTGACCCATTAGCCCAACAGAAACAAACTGTTCAGCATAACCCAAGGAGTTATTAGAAGAAGTAAAACATTCACTAGAAATAAAGACCTGGTGTCATTGAACCAAGAAAAAGCCTGGGGAGCCCTTACTCTGTCTTAGAAAAATACTTACTTTGTCTTCTCAGATTATCATCTGACATTGGGAAGTTACTCACATCTTCTATCCAATGATCACCTGTTATCCTCTGGGCCAGCCCACATTGTGTTCCACCCACCCACCCAACTAGAGCCCTGTACTCACCCAGGTCATACATGATGGTCACCCACTCTAAAGCTATTTTATGCAACTGTCCTGACTTTTGGATGGCTAGGATCTTGAATAGAGCCTGAAGACTGTTCTGGATGGCATCTTGTAGGCTGCTGTAGTCTAAGGAAGAAAAAGATGCACTGTCAATGTTCAGCTAAGCTAGTATTATTCCATACGAGTCAAGAGGAGAGGCTGGGGAAGAAAAAACTACATCTTGACCTTCTAGGAGAGGCAACTGTCTCAGTACACTTCCATTTTCAGAGACTCCATGCCATGCAGATGATATGAAAGACGCCTGAAATCTTAAAATAGGCACCATGGGCAGACTCGAAACAGCTCATTTCTCCAGCTAGATATTATCATTCTTGTCTAGTTCTATAGACAGTCTTTAAGGCATCAGAGCCTTCATCCTAGAAAGAAGCCTCATAGATCCAAGTCCCTACACAGTATGCATTCAGCATGAATGTCCATTCTGGGATGACTGAGATCCTGGTAGAAAAGTTGAGACCGAATGTTTTTCTCATGATTCTAGCGCTTAGTTCCTCGGTGCCACTTAAAGAGTCCCACGATTTTATGTGAGACCAGACCTGAGTAAGGCAGGGACAATACCTGGGTAACAACAGGAGAGAAATTGGTTTGGATAGTTGTAGGACTCTTTAAATAAATACCCTATTTAAAAGAAAACACTCATCTCAGAGTTTTTTAGAGAAAACAATATTGGAATAGTTTGAGTCCTCTGTTTTACCCCCCTTTAAATGACCCCTGAATGGAGGGGGTATAAAGGCTCATCTGTAGTGCTTGTCTAAGGAGTATGGAGCAGACTATAATTCCCCAGAGTTACCTGAAAACTCTGTGTCTCATTTCCTTTATACTTCAGACCTCAGATTCTCATCTCATCTTAGGAAGGTTAAAGAGGTTGTGTGAAGTCTTAACCTTAGTATGTCTGCCAACATATTATATACTAAAAAAGAGACATCCCTTGGGGGATATTTTGGATGTTGAACTATCCTTTTCATATATGTCCTTGCCTTTATTTTGCTAAGAATCTAAAGCAGGGAGTAATGTCATCCCTATAAGAACATGTCTTCCTTATGATAGTATATTTAAGTGATCCCAAAAGTTCCACCAGAGAACTACTAAAGCTGATAAACAACTTCAGCAAAGTGGCTGGGTATAAAATTAACTCAAATAAATCAGTTGCCTTCCTCTATACAAAAGAGAAACAAGCCGAGAAAGAAATTAGGGAAACGACACCCTTCATAATAGACCCAAATAATATAAAGTACCTGGGTGTGACTTTAACCAAGCAAGTAAAAGATCTGTACAATAAGAACTTCAAGACACTGAGGAAAGAAATTGAAGAAGACCTCAGAAGATGGAAAGATCTCCCATGCTCATGGATTGGCAGGATTAATATAGTAAAAATGGCCATTTTACCAAAAGCAATCTACAGATTCAATGCAATCCCCATCAAAATACCAATCCAATTCTTCAAAGAGTTAGACAGAACAATTTGCAAATTCATCTGGAATAACAAAAAACCCAGGATAGCTAAAGCTATCTTCAACAATAAAAGGACTTCAGGGGGAATCACTATCCCTGAACTCAAGCAGTATTACAGAGCAATAGTGATAAAAACTGCATGGTATTGGTACAGAGACAGACAGATAGACCAATGGAATAGAACTGAAGACCCAGAAATGAACCCACACACCTATGGTCACTTGATTTTTGACAAAGGAGCCAAAACCATCCAATGGAAAAAAGATAGCATTTTCAGCAAATGGTGCTGGTTCAACTGGAGGGCAACATGTAGAAGAATGCAGATCGATCCATGCTTATCACCCTGTACAAAGCTTAAGTCCAAGTGGATTAAGGACCTCCACATCAAACCAGACACACTCAAACTAATAGAAGAAAAACTAGGGAAGCATCTGGAACACATGGGCACTGGAAAAAATTTCCTAAACAAAACACCAATGGCTTACGCTCTAAGATCAAGAATCGACAAATGGGATCTCATAAAACTGCAAAGCTTCTGTAAGGCAAAGGACACAGTGGTTAGGACAAAACGGCAACCAACAGATTGGGAAAAGATCTTTACCAATCCTACAACAGATAGAGGCCTTATATCCAAAATATACAAAGAACTCAAGAAGTTAGACCGCAGGGAAACAAATAACCCTATTAAAAAATGGGGTTCAGAACTAAACAAAGAATTCACAGCTGAGGAATGCCGAATGGCTGCGAAACACCTAAAGAAATGTTCAACATCTTTAGTCATAAGGGAAATGCAAATCAAAACAACCCTGAGATTTCACCTCACACCAGTGAGAATGGCTAAGATCAAAAACTCAGGGGACAACAGATGCTGGCGAGGATGTGGAGAAAGAGGAACACTCCTCCATTGTTGGTGGGATTGCAGACTGGTACAACCATTCTGGAAATCAGTCTGGAGGTTCCTCAGAAAATTGGACATTGAACTGCCTGAGGATCCAGCTATACCTCTCTTGGGCATATACCCAAAAGATGCCCCAACATATAAAAAAGACACGTGCTCCACTATGTTCATTGCAGCCTTATTTATAATAGCCAGAAGCTGGAAAGAACCCAGATGCCCTTCAACAGAGGAATGGATACAGAAAATGTGGTACATCTACACAATGGAATATTACTCAGCTATCAAAAACAACGACTTTATGAAATTCGTAGGCAAATGGTTGGAACTGGAAAATATCATCCTGAGTGAGCTAACCCAATCACAGAAAGACATACATGGTATGCACTCATTGATAAGTGGCTATTAGCCCAAATGCTTGAATTACCCTAGATGCCTAGAACAAATGAAACTCAAGACGGATGATCAAAATGTGAATGCTTCACTCCTTCTTTAAAAGGGGAACAAGAATACCCTTGGCAGGGAAGAGAGAGGCAAAGATTAAAACAGAGACTGAAGGAACACCCATTCAGAGCCTGCCCCACATGTGGCCCATACATATACAGCCACCCAATTAAACAGATGGATGAAGCAAAGAAGTGCAGACCGACAGGAGCCGGATGTAGATCGCTCCTGAGAGACACAGCCAGAATACAGCAAATACAGAGGCGAATGCCAGCAGCAAACCACTGAACTGAGAATAGGACCCCCGTTGAAGGAATCAGAGAAAGAACTGGAAGAGCTTGAAGGGGCTCGAGACCCCATATGTACAACAATGCCAAGCAACCAGAGCTTCCAGGGACTAAGCCACTACCCAAAGACTATACATGGACTGACCCTGGACTCTGACCTCATAGGTAGCAATGAATATCCTAGTAAGAGCACCAGTGGAAGGGGAAGCCCTGGGTCCTGCTAAGACTGAACCCCCAGTGAACTAGACTGGTGGGGGGAGGGCGGCAATGGGGGGAGGGTTGGGAGGGGAACACCCATAAGGAAGGGGAGGGGGGAGGGGGATGTTTGCCCGGAAACCGGGAAAGGGAATAACACTCGAAATGTATATAAGAAATACTTAAGTTAATAAAAAAAAAAAAAAGAGCATGTCTTCTTGGAGTAAGAGTTAAATACACAAGGTTTCATCATCTTAAGCTCATTCAAACAAGTGAAGTCATGAGTTTCATGGTACATGGCAACCACAAAATGGGTGCTTGATTAATACATCCAGAGCTGATGCAGAATCCTAGTACAGAGAAAAGAGAAAATCCGTAGGAAGATATGCAAGTGTACAGTGCTCTGTGTGAGTTGGAGTCAGAGGGAAAGCTGGACAGAAAGTAGGCTAAGAACTGTGAATTCTTGTGACGATTGGAGGACTCTACGTGGTACCTGAAACTATACTTAGAGGTGGCCTAATAACCAAACTATCTACAGTTTGTTCTCCACTAGTTTTTAAAATTACTTAAGTAGCAGAGGATCCTATGGGTGATACAGGAAAGTAGAATAGAACAGAGAGAAGCAGATTGAAAAATGTGGAACCAGGGTCAAACACAAGCAAAAAGATCAAAGATCAACATAATATGTGCTCCTGTCAAAACTGGGGAAAGATGTCACTGAATCATGATCTGAGTATTAATTACAGATGTCTGGTCTTATTAATGTTTCAGTCAATACTGAAAATGATTAGTTCTAAAGAAGAAAGATGTGAACAAGAAGTCCCTGGAGAAATAGAAAGGAAAGGTATTCCAAACCGAATGGAAAGCCATGCCGCACATGGAAGCCTGAAGAGAACTATTATAACAGAAAAGCCATATCCTACGACGGATTTGCCTACACATTTTGCCCAGATAGACTTCTAAGTAGCCCAAAATGACTTCTGCCATTATTGGTTTTCACTTGAGTTACACCAGGTGTCTCCCATTTCTGTTTCTTTGCCTCTCAACTCTCTCTATTGAACTAAAATTTGACTTTATTACTTCCCTATAACAAAACATTCTCCATATTCTTTTGCATAATCTTTACTCCCTAACTTCATGTGCCTATTTCCTGTCTCTAATCTCAGAGAATTGGAAGATCCTCTATATCATAGATATACTGGTTGTAAAAAGTTTGGTTGCTATGATGAATTGCCTAGCATACACAACTAAGGAGAAAGAGATTTATTTTAGTTCATCATCTCAGGGATTTTGTCAATCATGGTGAGGAGGGTAAACACAGCAGCTTACATCATGATAGCCAAGAAACAGCTAAAAGGGGAAATGGGAAGAGCAGAAGCAAGATGTGGCTCTCAAGGATGCATTAGCAGTGAACTACTTCCTCAATTAGGTCTCATCCCCTACTTCCTACCATCCAACGGTGCCACTGTACTATGAATTTATCAAGAGATTAAACCAAGGGATAGGATACAATCACTTCCCAAAAGCCTATCAGCTGTCAATCAAACTCTCAGTACATAAGCCTGTGAGATACACTGCATATTCAAACCACGACTATGGTACTAATGATCAAAATTAAACCAAACATCACAAATTTCAAGCTATTCTTTAGAAGATTCCAGTGTTTTTGCTCCAAATTAAAGCACATGCCTGATTAAATGCTAATTAAATGAGTGCTTAAAAACCTATTTGTGTGAGTTATGTCACAATTTTAATTAAATAATCTAATCTAACAGAAGGCTAGGTACTGGAAGTATGCATGAGAAGATGTTTCTAAGGACACCATAGGCTAGGAAGAGTTGAGCTGATAAAAAGCTCTTGTTCTTAGAACAAAACGTTAGCATGCAAATGTGCATGCGTATGTTTTTTAGCTAAAATAAAAATCTCAAGTCCTATTTACCTACTTATCATGATTATATACTTAACTAACTTCTTGGATTCACTGGTTTGATACCCTTTATGTTCAATAAGAGAATTTCCCCTCTACTAGCAATTCCCACACATTTTGGATGCTTTTTGTCATAGTTAGCTTCAGTTCTCAACTTGACACATCTGGAAGAAGGAAGTTCAATTGAGGAATTACCTTAATCTGTGGGCATGTCTGTGGTCATTTTCTTGCTTGCTAATTGATATAGGGAGGCTCAGGCTACTGTGAGCAGCATCATACAAAGGCGGGTGGGCCTTAGCTATATAAGTGAGGTAAGTGAGGAAGCCAGAGGAAGTAGGCCAGTATCAATCATTCGTTTGTGATCTTGCTTCAGTTTCTGTCTCTAGATGCCTACCTTGAGTTCCAGTCTTGGCTTCCCTTGATAGAATAATCCCTTAATTATTCTCTTGATAAGCCAAATAAATGCTTTCTTCCCCCTAAGTTGTAAAAATGCTGTTCCCTATGTGGCATTCTTTGCTCACCTTGCAAATCTGACAAACTCTTACTTCAAACGTGAGCCCGAGGCTGCTGTCTAGGTTGTACTTCTCTTAAAATCTCTGTCTCTTTGAGCTGGTCTCCTCTTACCTACTGTGCTCAGGGTAGGCATAATGTTATTGTGCACTGTGTGAAGATTATCCTTGTATTATTCAAATGCTGATTTCTCTGCCCCATACCTGGTTGCAACCCTTATTCTGAGAATCTCTTAACTTAATGTTGTGTACATTGCTCCCCAATTATTTCCTGATTGGTCAATAAAGAAGCTGATCACCCAGTGACTGACCAGAGGAGAGAAAAGGGCTGGAAGGTGGGAGGAAAGAGAGGAAGTGGGGATTCTCCATGGGGAGAGACTCCAGGAGACACCATAAGAAAACACCTGGAGCCCAGACAGACAAATCAATACTCAAATGTAAGTCTCACTGGGATTTTGACTGGGAGGTAGCCAGATTAATTTAGAGGATTAAAATAAAGTAATATTGCTCAGTTGTTGTGTCCTTAAAGCTTGGTAAATAAATAGTCCAGTCTCAATTATTTGGGAGCTAGCTGGGTTGAGAGGAAAACTGCAACAAGCACTTATTTAAAAGCCATTAACACCTCAGTATTGTGGTCTATCATGCATTTAAATGTATGGTACTGTCAGTTTCTCACTGGGATGTCAGATAGGGATATATCTGTTTGATACAAAGGAGGCCCTTGACTTTAATAAGAAAAAAAGAAAAGAAAAGAAAAAATGACTCTTTTTCTTCAACAAGGTGGCCAGTTGGCAGACGTGCAGATCTTCCTAAAGACCCTGATGTGCAAGACCATCATTGTTAGCATTCTGTCTAAACTCTGCCCCACAGTTACCTGGCAACAGCCAGGCATGCCTGACACTATAAAAGGGGCTGCTTGCCCCCTCCTCACTGTCTTGCTCTTGCTCTTGTTCTCCCTTACTCTTCACCTCTTTCCCTTTGTCCTTTTTCTCCCCATTCCCCTACCCCCTACCCTCCACATGCTCATGGCTGGCCTCTACTCCTCTCCTCTTTTCTTCTTTCTCTCGTCCCTCTCCATTGTCTCATTTTTCCATTAAAACTTTCCACGTGGAAGCATGTTGGCCTGGTGTGGTTTGTCGGGACGTGAGCCGAAATTTCTAACCCACCAGTCATTACCCTCAAGGTTGAGCCCAGTGATACCTTGACACCATGGAGATGGTGAAGGTCAAGATCCAAGACATGAAAGGCATTCCATCTAGCCAGGAGTGGCTAACATCACTGGCAAGCTTCTGGAGGATGGTTGCACCTGACTTCAACATCTGGAAAGAGTACACCCTCCACCTGGTACAATGCCTGTATGGTGGCCTCATTGAGGCATTCTTTGCTCAGCTTATACAGTACAGCTGTCACAACCTGCTGTAAGTGCTATGCATGCCTGAAAACCCATGCTGTCAACTGCCACAACAAGTGTAGCTACACCAACAACCTGTACCCCAACAATGAGGTCAAATGAGGTGGGGGCCCTGCTTGGCCTGTGGCTCAGGTTCAATAGAGTTTTCTTCTGTCAACTGGGAGAAAAAGAAAGGATGAAATGAATGAATGAATGAATGAATGAATGAATAAAGAATAAAATCAGCAGGATAAAATCCAGAAGACAGAGAATTAATAGGTGGAGAGAATTTTTTAAAGATGTATTTTACATGTGTAGATGTTGTGTGTGTGTGCGTGTGTGTGTGTGTGTGTGTGTGTGTGTGTGTGTGTGTGAGTCTGTCTGTCTGCCTGCCTACCTGCCTGCCTGCCGAATGCCTGTGGAAGCCAACAGAAGGCACTGAATTCCTGGACTGGAGTTACAGATGGTTGTGAGGTGTCATGTGCTGCTGGGAATTGAACCCAGGTCCTTTAAAAGAGAAATTAAGTGCTTTTAACCACTGAGCCATCTCTCCAGCCCTATGAGTAATTTTTAAGGACTGGCCAGATGGCTCAGCTAGAAAAAAAAAGGGGGGGGGGGCTGCCACTGTCAAGTGTGATGGCCTAGTTTCATGCTCTGGACCTACATGGTAGAAAGAGAACTAAGCCCTGCAGGACGTCCTCCGATTTCAACATATGCACCATGGCATGCAAAATCCTTTTCTAGTATAGCAGAGAAGGACTTGCTGAAGGAGCCAGGAACTGAGTATAGGAAGGAACGTTGTGTAATGAGTTCCTGCAAAGACTAGATATTAAGGGAGCTTGGAAGATGCTATCTCACAAAACATGTATGTCTCAGCTTATCTTTAAGGATGGGCCTGACTATGGGAGCCATATTTGATGATAGGTAGATGAAAAGAGCCTTTAACTGGAGGCATTCACTGGAGCATGAAGCTGAGACCAACCTGAGAGGAGGAAGGTGCCGCTATCCTTGCCCACTAACTCCCACTGGGGGCTTCGGAGTGCCGGCCTTTTGGAGCGCTCTGAGGTTGGAGGCCTGTAGGGCACTTGCAGGATGAAGTTGAGCAGGCGCAGCTGGCGCCCCTCCCAGTACTGCTGCATCTGCTGTAGGATCTCTTGGGCATGAATTCGTTCCTTATCGCGCTGCCAGACCTGGAAAAGGTATGTCTCAGAAACCACACCTGGCTAGTGGCTCAGGTAGGGCAGCTTTGAAACTGGGCCTTGAGGACTGGGTCTGATGCAGAACCTAGGGGCCTGAAGAGTAGAAGTCTCAGTGATAAAGGAGGAGTGGGACCAGCAGGCTTCAGTGATGTGCTTTGCAGCACAAGTTAATACTTGGCTCAGTATGGCTGCCTCCACTGAGCAGCCTCCTGATGACTCCCCACTGAGCAGACAATACCCTACCTAGTCAGTCTGTGCCCCTTAGGGATCAAGTAATCATTGGCAGACATGTGTCCGTCTATGTGCCCACAGCTTTGAGGCCATTACTGACTTCCTTCCACCACCGGAAGGAAGCATTTAGTCAGATATGAGTCTGGAACTGCCCATGAGGTACTCATTTGCAGATGGATAGGGACTCTTCCTACCCTCTAGGATGTGACCCAGTCCCAGCTTCCCTCTTACCTCCACACCACCCACTGTCCCCACAGCTCCAGGGACTGCTTTATAGGCCTTGACTGGTTTTAGCCCACATTTTTCACTCCAACCACCTCCATTCCTTCTTGTGAGCCCTACCTGATTGATTCGGTCTGCGAATTCCAGCAGTGGACAATTGAGCAGCCGGCCCAGTGTAAGGAGATCCAAGCTTTGTAGACCACCCAGCCCTAATGCTGGAATAGAACAGACCAGACAGAACAACACCTAGCACATAGCTAAAAGTGAACTCGTATCCCAAGACTCATTTCTACCTTGAGCCCAGACCAGCTTGGACTGTGGTTCAAGATCAGGAGCATAACCCAGAGCCAAGAACCCAGAGCCTAAGGTCCAAGGCACAACCCAAATCTGAGACTGATCCCCATTGGTTAAGAGGACCCTGTGTTGAAAGACATACATGGTATGCACTCACTGATAAGTGGCTATTAGCCCAAATGCTTGAATTACCCTAAATGCCTAGAACAAATGAAACTCAAGACAGATGATCAAAATGTGAATGGTTCACTCCTTCTTTAAAAGGGGAACAAGAATACCCTTGGCAGGGAAGAGAGAGGCAAAGATTAAAACAGAGACTGAAGGAACACCCATTCAGAGTCTGCCCCACATGTGGCCCATGCATATACAGCCATCCAATTAGACAAGATGGATGAAGCAAAGAAGTGCAGACCGACAGGAGCCGGATGTAGATCGCTCCTGAGAGACACAGCCAGAATACAGCAAATACAGAGGCGAATACCAGCAGCAAACCACTGAACTGAGAATAGGACCCCCGTTGAAGGAATCAGAGAAAGAACTGGAAGAGCTTGAAGGGGCTCGAGACCCCATATGTACAACAATGCCAAGCAACCAGAGCTTCCAGGGACTAAGCCACTACCTAAAGACTATACATGGACTGACCCTGGACTCTGACCTCATAGGTAGCAATGAATATCCTAGTAAGAGCACCAGTGGAAGGGGAAGCCCTGGGTCCTGCTAAGACTGAACCCCCAGTGAACTAGACTGTTGGGGGGAGGGGGACAATGGGGGGAGGGTGGGGAGGGGAACACCGATAAGAAAGGGGAGGGGGGAGGGGGATGTTTGCCGGGAAACTGGGAAAGGGAATAACACTCGAAATGTATATAAGAAATACTCAAGTTAATAATAAAAAAAATAAAATAAAATAAAATAAAAAATGAAAAAAAAAAAAAAAGAGGACCCTGTGTTGTAATGAGCAAGTATAGAAAAGTGTTTCCCCAGGTTGAAATGAGTTTAGCATATGTGGGAAAGAGGAGGGTGGAACAATGTTCTAGCAAAAGCAGCAGGAAATTACTCCAAACACTGTTTTTTCTCATCCCTCTCCCCTGCTCTAACCAAACACACCTCTCAAGAGGGATTGGGTATTAACATCCTGCAGCTCCAGGCTGCCCAGCTTGATAAGCAAGGGCAGGTAAGCTCGAAACTCCTCTAGCATGCGCATACAGCGTTGGAGCACAGGGCTTTGCTGCCCCAGGGCTGTGCCGAGCCTTGCAGCCTCTGTCAGCCAGGCATTGGTCTTCTCCCGGGCCATAGAAAGATTGAACTGCATAGAAAAGAGCTTATTGTCAGTTTGATACCCTCCCAACCTCCACCTACCAACTTCTGCCCCCAGCAAGAGCTCCCAGAAGGAGTGTCAGTACCTTGCTAAAAGCCACACATTTCCACTCGCTGAAGTTTTCGTGGATGATCCTGTAAAGCCTCCAGATGCGCTGCTGCAGTACTATAGGCCGGTTCCCAGAAGCAGGCGGAGACATAGTAGTCTTATGCCCTGCAGAACATAGCTGGCTGAGAATGGGCCATAGTTGTGGGGAATGGATCAATCAAAAGCCCATCATGAACAAAAGTCCAGGAAAAAAGTTGATGTGCCTATGTAAATCTCTCAGTTCAACCATGGAAGTGGGGCCACTCAAAGAGCAATGATATCAAAGAAAGGATTCCTGAGGAAATGCCATAGTGATCAACTAAAAGGGCTCCTCTCTACCCTGCTCACCTACTCAATTCCAGCCATACTAGATTAGGCTCAGATATACACCAGGTATACTCCCTGTTGCCAGAGCCTTGGACCTACAGGCTTTCCCCCCCATTATTTTATAGGAAATTCTTGCTACAGAAAACCACCACTCACACCATCACCACCTCCAACTCCAAGTGCTTGCTGCAACAGTACCTTCCTCATGAGGCCTATGCAGACTACCCCATAAAACACTGTTCTCTAATCAACTGAATTTTCAGACACTCTTTCTTGTTCTGCTGTTTTTCCCCAATGTCTTTACTTATCACTTTCTAATATGCTATGTAATTTAGTTATATTTGATAATTATTATTTATCATCTTTCTTCTCTAGTTGCAATATTGGTTCCATTACAAAAGATGGTTTGCCATTTGTTGGTGTATTTTAAGCTCAGTAATAGACATTAAACAAATAAGTGTTTAATGAATGGTAAGTGAATGAACACTCAGAAATAGAGGATGGTTATTAAATCATCAGGATCTAAAGTACTAGATTATTTTTACAAAAACTAGAATTAGATGAGGAGCTGGGGACAGAAGGAAGTGTATATATTGCTATGCAGTTCCCTGGGCCTAGCAATGCCTGGCCTGAGTCCTCTACCCTGCTTTTCCACCAACAATCCAAACTCCTAACAGAAAGGGTTGAGTCTATGGTTGAAATCAGTTAGAATATGGACTGAAAGCTTCTTAGTACTCTGCAAAAAGAAAAAAAAAGTTCCTGATGAAGGATGGTTCTAGAGTTCTAGAGCATCTCCAGCCCACCTAGCTAAAAGGCCCAGTTGATAGCTGACTAAGGAGCAACTCACAATGCACCCTTTCAAGAGGTTAAGTGACAGCATATGGGAAAAGAGCCCATGCAGAAGGGAACCAGCCTAGCTGTACAGCTGTAGAGAAAGCTGGTCTTGGATCAGCAGCTCTGTCCTGATCTCCTGTGGGACAGTGAAACTCACCAGTTTTGTTTTGTTTTGCTTTGTTTTTCTTTAAGATATGTTGGCTGGAGGCAGTGGTCAGCAACCATATCAAGATCTTATCTTGACTATTCTTATCCATGACCTGCTGCTTAGAATAGGACAGCACTGACCAAGGCTACACACAGGCTAAATTTTTACAGTGAATGTACACTTTTCTTCTGAACCAGTGTTCAACCCTGGCCCCATCACATTCTTTTTTTTTTTTTTTTGATTCTTTTTTTCGGAGCTGGGGGGCCCCATCACATTCTAATGAAACATTAAGCTGTTTGTTTTCCCTTCCAGACCGTGAACTCCCTGTATCTGCTAACATAGCAGCTGAGACATATAACAAATGAGGCTTTTGTCCTCTGATATTTGTTTGTAAAAGAGACCAGGGGAAGTATATGATTCTCAAGGCTTGTTTAGGATCACAGAAGACACAAGACCCCAAGTCCCAACCCTTATCTTAGTTGGACAGCCCATCCCAAGGTGAAAGTGGAGACGGTGAAGATCAGTACCTGTGAAGGAGCGGTAAGCATAGCATAGGGCATTGAAGTTACTGAGTGTATTCAGGAACTGATTCTCCAAGGCACCAAGCTGTTGCTCAGTGCTCCTCTGTTCTTGGGAAGGATCCATAAAGGGACCAGACAGTGCCTTCACTAGCAGGCCTTCCAGCTCTGCCAATGCTGCTGCCATCAACTGCTGAAGCTTGGGCACAATGGCATGTCGCTTACTGAGCAGGAACTCTGAAACTTGGCTTCTCTCGAACTGAAATGCCTCCCATAAATCCAGAAGCTGTGGGTCAAGCAGAGGACAATTGAGATGTGGTTATAGAGGAGGGAGACCAGGAGAGATGAATAATTTCTTATATTGTTCTCTTACCGCGATATCTAGAGTCTCATTCTCAGAAATGAAGAGGACACAATGGTTCCGGATGAGGTCATGGAGTGATCGGACATATTCCACTTGCTCCTCCAGGTGGCAGTATTGCTCGTTGGCTTCATTCAGCTGCAGAGGTGACAGCCTAAGACCAGCACCCCAACAACCCTGGACTCACCCTCAAGGGGAAATCCCATCTTCCAGAGTGGGGCATCTAGAGGCTCCAAACCCAGCTCCAGCCTTTAAACCATTTGAGATGAGGAGGACTATCTAGGATCAGACTTGCTTTAGACTTAGGTCTTAAAAGACATCTAGTTCTTATCTCCCAGACCTGATGACAGGACAATATATCCTTCACAGACCAAGTGTCCCAAGATACAAAGACACATCTTTGAAAGCAGTGGTTCTCAACCTTCCTAAAGCTGCAATCTTTAATACAGTTCCTCATGTTGTGGTGACCCCAACCATGAAATTATATTCATTGCTACTTCATAACTGTAATTTCACTGACCCCCGTAAAAGGGTTATTTGACTCCTAAAGGTGGCGCAACCCACATGTTGAGAACTAATGTCGGGTTTTTTTTGTTTGTTTTTTGGGGGTTTTTTTGTCTTTTTTTCGGAGCTGGGGACCGAACCCAGGGCCTTGCGCTTGCTAGGCAAGCACTCTACCACTGAGCTAAATCCCCAACCCGGAGAACTAATGTCTTAAAGCAAGGTTCTCTCTTGTTTCTTTGGGGTCTGCTCCTGTATGAGGAAGTAGAGCAGCACATAAACAGCAAGGACAGATGACATAATGCAAGCATGGCTTCAGATTGTCAAACCCTGTAAAGAACTCAACAAAAATCGAAATGAGCTTTTGAGCAGGCCGGATCCTGGATATATGAGGAAGAAAGGATGAGGAGAACTCACTTTTTGGGAGCACTGTGCAATGGCATGAATGTCTAAGTTGATGGTTTGGAAGACCCGCAAGAACTCTGTCAGTTTTTTCATCAGCTGCTGATTACGGCTCCAGCATTCATTTTTCACCTGTTCAAGAATGTTCTTCCTCAGGTTATTTAACTTGGATTCTGGAAATAAGAGAATATAGTGTTAGGGGATGCATAGAAATAAGCATATCAAGTTAATATACAAGAGGGAAAGGACAAGACAGGACGTTTCCTCATACTACAACAATAGAGGTAAGCATATAGACATAAAGGGACAATTACAAGGGGTTCTCATAGTGTAGTAAATCCTCTGAACTGCTGGATACCAGCCCTGCATCATGAGGGGAAGTGGACCCCGAGAAAGCTTGAGGAGGCCTCTGCAGAGGAGAGTATTGAATTGAATGTGCGAAGAGTTCTAACACTCCAAGCAACATCGAAGTGTACATTCATGAGTCCTTGTCTTGTGTTCCTTTGGAGTCTTTCTTCTAGCAGAGGGACACCAAGAAGAGGATTAAAGCTGCCTTTTTCTGTTTCTTTTTGTTTGGTTTGATTTTGGCATTTTGAATACAGGGTTTTGCTCTCATGTTCCACCAAGCCCAGCATATATTTTGCTTTTGCAGATTCAAGGAAAGCAGTTGGGAGTGGATATAGGGTTAGAAGATAATCTACCTTAATAATAAGAACAAATTCATTGTCTCAGGAAGCAGGAATAAGGGGGCTGTAGTGATGTCTCAGATGGGTAAAGGTAAGCAAGCCTGACAACCTGAGTTCAATCCTCAGCACCCACATGGTGGAGAGAACTGACTCTTTTGAATGTCCTTTGACTTTCACACTCACACACTTATGCTTGTGCACACAGGCACCATGACATGTGCGCACACACACTCAAAACAAATATATAAATGTAATTCTATTTTTTTAGTTTTATAACTTTTAATTGTATAGTGTGTGTATGTGGGGGGGTTGGTTGGTTGGTTGGGGTATGTGCAAGGAATCATGGGTGCCAGAGGAAGCCAAATAAATGTGCTTTCCTGGATGTGTACCAGGGACACTGGGAGCCAAACTCAGATCTTCTGGAACAGCAGTCCACACGCTTGCCCACTAAGCTATCGCTCCAGACCTCAATATAATTTTTTTTACAAAGAAGTCTGGAATAATATTCACATGATATAATTCACTGCCTCTTTTTTTAGATATATTTATTTATTATACGTGAGTACACTGCAGCTGTCTTCAGACACAGAAGAGTGCATCAGATCCCATTACAGATGGTTGTGAGCCACCATGTGGTTGCTGGGAATTGAACTCAGGACCTCTGGAAGAGCAGTCAGTGCTCTTCCACTCCCTCTGGAGTGCTCTAACCACTGAGCCATCTCTCCAGCCCCTTAAGATCTCACTAGTTATAAAAGATATCACAATTTTAAATACTACTAAAAAAGGGAAAATTAAACTGACAAACTGCAATGCTATAAGAACTTCTCCAGTTTAGGTGTGTTAAAATAGGCATAGGGTATCAAAGTGCAATATATAAGTACAAATCCAGTACTGAGTACTTATTATACATCAGACATCATTTCAAGTACTTCACATACAATAATTTACTTTACCCTTTGAGTAAGTACTATTGTTTATACTTATTTTATGAATAAGCACATAAAGACTCAGAGAGGTTAACTGTACTTGGTTCACATTATGCAAAGGAGAATAAAGATTCATACTTACAGAGCTTCACTTTGCTCCATTATAGTTCAGGTTACAGAGTTAAACATGTATACACGTAGTCTGTGGTATACACATATATCATATATATAATACTACAATTTTATTTTATATACTGTGGTGGGTTTGACTAGTATTGTTATATATTCAAATGCTAGAGGCCCGAGACAAGGAGAGCCTTACATACACCAAATGATGTTATATAACCTTGTTCTCCAAGTTACCTTAGGATCCTTATTTTCAACACAGAAACTGCTCCAGAGGGATTGGGGATTTAGCTCAGTGGTAGAGCGCTTGCCTAGGAAGCGCAAGGCCCTGGGTTCGGTCCCCAGCTCCGGAAAAAAAAGAACCAAAAAGAAACTGCTCCAGGCCCAGTGGGATGAATGTTTTACAAACACACACCAATAAAAGGTCTGTGGTTGAGCCGGTAGATAGTACTTCACATACAATAACTAGGTGGGTGGGTTTTCAGTTACCTGTCTGGGGGTTGCAAGTAGAGAGAGGAAAAGGAGAAGAGATAAGACTAATGGAGGAGGCGGCCACCTTAAGAGGAGATGGACTATGAGTACGTGGCCAGGCCAAACAGCAAGTACCAGGGGCATATGGCTGGGATGTAGTACAGCAGCTCCAAGCCTGCCCAGTATAGGCTCACAGCTCATAAACAAACACCTGGGCTGTGTGTCTTTCACATGAGCTAGCTAGAATTTGTAATTCCTTTTATAATATACTATATAATGTTATACAGAAAGTAAACCTACCTACCCTCTATTAGCATCTATGCAACTGGTGGGTAGAATAGTGAGTTTGGAGGGCAACTGAGATACACTGTAGATGGCACTCTCAGAGACTTGGAAAGACTATACAAGAAAACTAGGTACCAAGAGATGAATCTGATGAACCCTACCAAGAAGGACCTTTTGAAGAGCACCTATGCTGAACATCTCCCTTGGTGGTGATGGCCACCAGGCCACTGAATGCTGCTGCTGTGGTGCCGGGAAGACCATGTGGGAGTGCAGCAGTGTTTTCACATGACATAAAGAAGCAATGGCATGATCAAATGTTGGGGCTCCTTGGGTTCAAGAGCTGGGTGGTGATGAACTGGAAAATGTTTGAGAGATATCAAAGGGGAGAAGAAAGGGAAAGACTTGGTGATAAGTTAGGTGTGGTGTATTTCTACCTTTCTCTGTTCAACTGAGTTTGTAAAGAAAAGGAGCAGAATTAACATCAAGGATGGTCAGTTAGAAGACTGAAGCAGTCAGGGAATAAGAGGAAATAAAAATGCCACTGTCTACATCAGTCACTTCTAGAAGTAATTCAAAACTAAAGCAAAAAATAAAAAAGGAAAAAAAATGTTTTTCTTTCTGTAATCCTACATGACACATTAGCCTGCCTAGGCTACAAAGAACCCAAAACTGAGTGGTCTTACATCACAAAGTCAGTGAGAGCCAGAGTTAGGACACTAGGACACTAAACTCTCAACTTGAAGAGGTCAGTGGATCATGGAATTCACAAACTAGAAAGAAATTAAAGACTCCTGGGGCAGGGCCAGAGAAAAGCCTGCCCAAATCAGGGTCAATAGAGAAATTGAACCGGTCCTGCCTTGCTAGAACAAACCCCTGCTCACAAAATGGAAGCCTCAGTGGTCCATAAGAAATTCATGAGGTCTGTGCATTCATCTAGTAAGGAGCAATAGCCAGGACGGCTAGGCAGGTGAGTGCTATCAAAAGGCTCACACCTTCATAAAGAAAGCAGGCCTGTGTGTGTGTGTGTGTGTGTGTGTGTGTGTGTGTGTGTCTGTATATGTGTGTTTGATTTTACTCCTGTAAATAGGTACTGTGGTTGAGCCTATGTGAGGATCAAAATGCCTTCATATTTCCTAAGGAAACAAAGCAATGAGTTCCTAATTTACTCCACTCTAAGCCTCTCTGAGGCCAGCCGGCTCATAGTCTAGGCACTTAGCTGGGACGTGACAGCATGAGCCATACTTCACACAGGAAGTAAGATAGAGAAAAGGGGAGATAAGAAAAAGAGGTTATAAACCAGACTTCTCAAATCCAGGAATATTAATAATTGGTCTTGACCTAGTAGAGTATGATGTGACTGGAGGACTCAGGGTGAGGGAGCACACCTCTAATCCAAACACTTGGGAGACAGAGGCAGGGAGAGCTTGGATTTCTAGGTCAGCCTAGTCTACAGAGTGAGCTCTAGGACAGTGAGAAAAACCATGTTTAGGAAATACAACAACAACAAAACGAAACAAAAAAGAAAAGTAGATGGACTGAAGAGGAAACGGACCAGAGTGTTCTTAAGTCCCACTTTTACATGGAACTTTGGGATGAGGCCTCCTTAAACGGCTTCCAGTGTTGATAGTAAACAGTCACTGCATAGTAAAAATTATGGTGTGCTGTGTTGTGGCAGAGAGGAAATGAACCCAATATTTACAAGTCCTCCTGGTCCCAAATGACTGGAGATACCTCAGATAGCAGAACATTGATCCCACTGATCCCATTGATCCATTAAGCCTGGATGCAGTTTCTGTATTGGAAATAAGGGATCCTAAGGCAACATAGAAGTGGTCGGCTAAAACAAGTGGCAAGCCCAAGAGATAAGAAAAAGACTTCATTAGCCTCCCAAAGAGCCGCCATGGCAATAGGAGCCATGGTTGGCCTGATAGAGAAGGGTGGGGGGGGCTGGGGATTTAGCTCAGTGGTAGAGCACTTACCTAGAGAAGGGTGGGGCTGGAGAAATGGCCCAAAGGTTAAGAGAACTTGCTGTTCTTGTAGAGTACCAAAGTTTATTTCCCAGCACCCATATTGGACATGACACCAGCTCCAGGGAATCCAATGCCCTCTTTTAGCCTCTGCTGGCACTTGCACACTATACGCACCCTGCATATTGTGCAACACGCACACATACACACACACACACACACACACACCTTTTAAAGAAAAAAGAAAAAATGCACACAGAACACATCCCAGCTACACCAGCCTGCGATGAACCAGCACCAGAATCATCAATGCCAACAGGGCTAGGACCAGGCAAGGGAGTGTTATATACTCTGTGCAGATATTGTACAACCCAGTAGGCTGCCCCAGTGCCAGGGTTCCCGTGGAAGCAAAATGGAGCAGAGAATAATTGAGAATAAAAATCAGTGGTGTTAAGGATTCTGAACTGACTAAATATTCAAAATAGACTGAGTTGGACCACAGTGACTGTTGTTAATGAGAAGAGTCCTCATTAACTGGGAAGTGTATGCTGCTTTGCCATTGTCCACAGAGGCAGGACTGCAGCATGAGGCAAAAACAGAGAGGAACTTCTCATTCATGCAGATGGTGGTAGAAATTTTAGCACCATTACATTCAAGAAAGGGTCATCCTAGATTCCCAAGACTCTCTGTGAAGAAATCCAAGCTCAGGATAAGCTTCTTAGTCATATTTGGTTTGACCTTTCTTTACAAGAATAGAAAAGTTTTCATTAACTAGAACATGATTCCCAATAAATACAGGGAATTCCAAACAGGAATATAGGAAAGCCAAACTTTTGATGGCAAAAGGGAGGAGCTATGAGCTAGTGCTCTGAAAGGCTCTAAAGATACAAAGAGGGACCCGAATCAAAGGTTTCTAGAGGATATTCTAGCCCCATGGTAATCCATGTGTAAGGATGTAAGGAAGGAAGATATAGAGAAGACAAGACGCACTTACCCAACTCTTCTTGAACATCACGGCCACTCAAGAGCAGCAACTTGGTTTTTGTCAGCAGCTCGACAGGCATATTGGAGACACGTTCTTGCCAATTTTTCAGCTTTCTTACCAGTTTTACATAGTCACTGATAGGAGAGCCTCTCAGGTCCTCTAGCTTCTGAGAGTTCCAGGCCTTCAGGAACTCATAGATGTCTTCTACCCATTGCTGTTTATTGCAGAATTCCTGCACCTCCTGCCTCATGTCCTATGGGCAAATAAGATGTATAAAGCAGAAGGCAGCAGCTGTAATGGGAGCTAGCAGCCAGAAGCCCATTTCTTAAACCCCTGCTCTCACCTCCAGGAGAGCCTGTTGTACAGCCAGTGCCTGTTGGATTCCAGCATTCTTGTCCAAGTCCTCCTGTACATGGTCATAATTAGGATGCAGATACTGACCCCGTAGCCGGTGCCCACGGACTTCCAGGACATTAGTAATTGCATGAGACTTCCAAGGCCACACGTATCCTACGTTTGGGCCACAGAAGAGGCGAACAGCATCGCTGGACTTTCCATGAAACTTGGGCATTGGGAATTCTGTATTTGAGTCCTGGTCTTTATTGTCTAGTGGAACACATGATAGAATAGTCTGTGAGCACTCTCTAAAGCTGTACACAAACCTTCTATTATGAATGCACACTCACAACACACTGTGCTCCTATTCCCTGTTTCTTAGTGAAAAAAAAATATATATGTCATCAATGTTAATAGTACAGCAAATCCATGGGAGGAATGGGTCAGCCAGAACTCACATACTGATAATAGAATTTGTCCAGTGTAAGCAGAAAGGGAAATTATTACAACGTATGAAGTGTGTTTCAAAGTAACTAATAGATGAGAATAGGCTGAATAGAGTCTAGCTAACTGGCACAGCTCCTGACAATATCTTCTTTGGCTCAGCTTCTCCTGGCTAAACTGTCACAAACTGACTTCTCTAACACTGCTCTCTGACCCTACTCTCTGTCTCTTGGAACCTCCACTCCTTTTCTCCAACTTAATTCTGAATTGAAAGCTCAGATGAATCTAACTGTCAGACCCTACATCAATAGGCTGTCCGCCTGCAAAGGCACTGGGAAGTGCACTTTAGGAGTATACCTAGCATCTGCACAACAAAGGAGGACAGAAAAATGGATGCATGTTATGCAAAAAAATTATCCTTGGGCCTGGCTTCTCCCAATAACATTTTAGGAACTGACTAATTGCCAATGTCAGTATTTTTGGTAAAAAGGCATGTAAGCAGGAAGAGTTGAGAGCTCACATCTCAAAACTACAAGCAGGAGGCAGAGAGCACATTAGGAAGGTTGGGAGACTTCTGAAGTCTCAAGGCCTGTATGCATGACACTCCTTCAACAAGGCTACATTGTAGTATGATTCATTTTGTGTGCCTAGCCCTTTAACGGACTCTGTGCCTTTCAGTGTTGATTGCCTCTTGGAATTCTGGGATACAAAAAAAGCCTGCAGAAGCTGAGACAGAGGAATAGGATCAGAATCAGAGAATAATAGAGTCCAGTTGGCAGAAGAGGGGAGGTACCTGGAGACAGAGAGTAGGGTCAGAGAGCAGGGGTAGAGAAGACAGTTGGTGACAGTTGAGCCAGAAAAAGATGAGCCAAAGAAGACATTGTTCGGAGGCAGTTGAAGAACCTATGCCAACTATTGGAAAAGAGAAACATAAAATAAAAGCTACACCACACCTCCCATTCCTTCCCAAATAGTTCTACCATCAGAGGAGCAAGTATTCAAACATATGTGCCTATAGGAGCCATTCTCCTTCAAACCACCACACTGACACATGAAGTCTACATTCAAACTATACCCAGAATCCAACTAATTTTCCCCATATCTACCATCATTTAACTAAACTCACCCAAACCATGTCACTATTGTCTTTCACTGCCATTGCAGAGAATAGCTTAGAAACATAGACTCCGCTTGGCTTACACGACACAAATACTCCATTACTAACAACCTGGGATCCTCGCCTGCACCAAAATGTAGTTGAAGGGCAGACTCCACTTCAAACAATGGATTAAGTTATTCCCCTTAGCAACTTCTTGGTAACTCCCCTTCTGTGGTTACTTTCCATTCAAACATGTTGCAGAATATTTCTAGGAACCAGAGGCAGGGATCCAAACCAGTGTGAACCAGTTTTGGATTCAGGCACAGTAGTATGTTCTAAGTAAACTTTTAGGGTAAATCCTCTATTTTCCATTTATGCCTATCCATAATTGGGCATGCTTATCATCAAAATCATCATGGGAAAGGACAGGCACAGCAAAGTCAGGCTTGCATAACCTAAGCCTGTTGATTAAACAAAGAAATCAACCACACTATACCACTTAGCAACTAACTCTTCTCCCTCTTAGACTCCACAGAAGGAAGCCACAAGCACCTGTCACTTTAGCTTAAGGGGCTAACACTTCTTGCTGCTTTGCTATTTGTATATGATCTTTCAATTCTCTCAACAGGAACCTGGAAACTCCTGGGCTAGACAGCAAGGTTAGGAAACAGTACTGCAATAGTCTTTCCTTGCTAATAATATCTTATAGCCTGTCCCACATAGAAAGAATAACAATGTTAATGTCAGAAGGGATTCTAAGACCTTGGGCACTGGCTCTGTACCCAGTCCTACAACACCCAGAGGAAGCCCAACTCCCAGGTGTCTAACACACCCAGGATCAGAGGTGTGGAGGCCACAACTACCCCAACACCAGGAATAACTGGGACCCCCAGAATGCAGGGATGCGGGACCACTGCACAGCCATTGGCACAGTTTCCTTCTGGTCTGAACCAGTGCCCTAGCAAACCCACTCCTATGACCAGAGGGAGCCTGACTCCCAGGTGCTCTGAAACACCCAGGATCATAGGAGAGGCCACAACATCCTCCCCAAAAACCACAACACCCAGAGTAACTGGGTCCCCCAGGATCCAGGGACGCAGGAACCCCCAACCAGCCAGATACACAGGTCCCTTCCAGTCTGAACCAGTGCCCTGAGCAGACCTTGGGTGCAGGCTCCACTCCCAGTCCCAAAATACCCAGAGGTGTGACTCCCAGGTGCTCTAATATGCCCAGGATCAAAAATGTTCTGAAACACTCGGTATCACAGGATCACAAGATACCAGAATCAGGACCACAGAGACAGCTGGATTCTGAGGAGTTCTGACACAACCAGGATCACAGAAGAGACAGAGACAGCAAGGGCAGGTCCACAAAGAGATAACCAGATGGCAAGAGGCAAGCACAAGAACATAAGCAATAGAAACCAAGACTACTTGGCATCATCGGAACCCAGTTCTCCCACTACAGCAAGTTCTGGATACCCCAACACACCAGAAAAGCAAGATTTGGATTTAAAATCACATGATGATGATAGAGTAAATTAGGAAGGACATAAACAACTCCCTTAAAAAATATAGTACAGCACAGGTAAACAGGTAGAAGCCCTTAAAGAGGAAACACAAAAGTCCCTTAAAGGATTATAGGAAAACACAGTCAAACAAGTGAAGGAATTGAACAAAACAATTCAGGACCTAAAAATGAAAATAGAAACAATAAAGAAACCACAAGGGACCCTAGGTTCGGTCCTCAGCTCAAAAAAAAAAAGAAAAAAGAAAAAAGAAAGAAAGAAAGAAAGAAAGAAAGAAAGAAAGAAAGAAAGAAAAGAAAAGAAAAGAAAAGAAATCCAGAAGAAACCACAAGGGAGACAACCTTGGAGATTTGGAGATGGAAAACCTAGGAAAAAGATCAGGAGTCATAGATGCAAGCATTACCAACAGAATACAAGAGATAGAAGAGAGAATCTCAGGCACAGAAGAAACCATAGAAAACATTGAAACAACCATCAAAAAAATGAAAAATGAAAAAAACAAAACAAAACAAAACAAAACTCTGAACACAAAACATCCAGGAACTCCAGGACACAATGAGAAGACCAAACCTAAGAATAATAGGTATAAAAGAGAGTGAAGATTACCAACTTAAGGGCTATTAAATATCTTCAACAAAATTATAAAAGAAAACTCTAACCTAAAGAAAGAGATGCCCATGAAGATACAAGAAGTCTACAGAACTCCAAATAGAATGGACCAGAAAAGAAATGCCTTCTGCTACATAATAATCAAAACACCAAATGCACAAAACAAAGAATGAATATTAGAAGCAGAAAGGAAAAAAAGTCAAGTAACATATAAAAGCAAACCCATCAGAATTACACCAGACTTCTCACCAGAGACTATGAAAGCCAGAGATCCTGGGCAGATGTCATACAGACAATAAGAAAACACAAATGCCAGCCCAAGTTACTGTACCCAGCAAAACCCTCAATTAGTATACATGGAAAAACCAAGATACTCCATGACAAAACCAAATTTACACAATATCTTTCTACGAATCCAGCCCTACAAAGAAAGGATAATAGATGGAAAAGCCCAACACAAGAGGGAAACCCCACCCTAGAAAAAAATAATCTTTCAAAAAACCCAAAAGAAGATAGCCACACAAACATAATTCCACCCCTAACAACAAAAATAACAGAAAGCAATAATCATTTTTCCTTAATATCTCAACATCAATGGACTCAATTCTGCAATAAAAAGACATAGATTGACTGGATAAGTAAACAGGACCCAGCATTTTTCTGCATACAAGAAACACACCTTAGTGATGGAGACAGACACTACCTCAGAGTAAAAGGCTAGGAAAATTTTTTCCAAGAAAATGGTCTCAAGAAACAAGCTGGAGTAGCCATTCTAATATCGAATAAAATCGACTTTCAACCAAAAATTATCAAAAAAGATAAGGAAGGACATTTCATATTCATCAAAGGAAAAATCTACCAAGATGAACTTTTGATACTGAACATATATGCTCCAAATGCAAAGGCACCCACGTTCATAAAACAAACTTTACTAAAGCTCAAAGCACACATAGCACCTCACACAATAATAGTGGGAAACTTTAACACCCCACTCTCATCAATGGACAGATTATGGAAACAGAAACTAAACAGAGACACAGTGAAACTAACAGAAGTTATGAACCAAAAGAATATAACAAATATCTATAGAACATTTCATCCTAAAACAAAATATATATATATATATATATACCTTCTTCTCAACACCTCATTGTCCCTTCTCCAAAATTAACCATATAATTGGTCACAAAACAGGTCTCAAAAGATACAAGAAGAATTAAATAATCCCTTGCATCCTATCACAGACTAAGGCTGGTCTTCAATAACAAGAACAACAGAAAGCCCACTTACACATGGAAGCTGAACAACACTCTACTCAATGATAACTGGGTCAAGGAAGAAAGAAAGAAAGAAATTAAAAGACTTTTTAGAATTTAATAAAAATGAAGGCAGACCATACACAAACCTATGGGACAAAATAAAATCAGTGCTAAGAGGAAAACTCATGGGGTTGGGGATTTAGCTCAGTGGTAGAGCGCTTGCCTAGCAAGCGCAAGGCCCTGGGTTCAGTCCCCAGCTCCGGAAAAATAAAAAAAAAAAGAGGAAAACTCATAGCTCTGAGTGCCTCCAAAAAGAAACTGGAGAAAGCATACACTAGCAGCTTGACAGCACACCTGAAAGCTCTAGAATAAAAAGAAGCAAATACACCCAAGAGGAAATAATCAATCTCAGGGCTAAAATCAACCAAGTAGACACAAAAAGAACTATGCAAAGAATCAACAAAACCAGGAGCTGGTTCTTTGAGAAAATCAACAAGATAGATAAGACAGACTAAACAGAGGGCAAAGAGAAAGTATCCAAATTAACCAATATCAGAAATGAGAAGGGAGTCATAACAACAGAAACTGAGAAAAAAAATTGTCAGATCCTACTACAAAACCTACACTCAACAAAACTGGAAAATCTGGAGGAAATGGTCAAATTTCTAGACAGATACCAGGTAACAAAATTAAATCAGGATCAGATAAACCATCTAAACAGTCCCATAACCCCTAAAGAAATAGTAGTAGTTACTAAAAGTCTCCCAACCCAAAAAACCCCAGGTTTACTCAGAATCCTATCAGACCTTCAAAGAAGCCCTAATACCAATACTCTTCAAACTATTCCACAAACTAGAAACAGAAGGAACACTAATCAATTCGTTCTATGAAGCCACAATTATGCTTATACCTTAACCACACAAAGACCCAACAAAGAAAGAGAACTTCAAACCAATTTCCCTTATGAATATTGATGCAAAAATACTCAATAAAATTCTCACAAACCAAATCCAAGAACACATCAAAGTGGTCATTCATCATGATCAAGTAGGATGCAGGAATGGTTCAACATTTTCAGCAATGTAATCCACTATATAAACACACTCAAAGAAAAAAAAAAACACATGGTCATCTCATTAGAGGCTAAGGAAAATTTGACAAAATTCAACACCCGTTCATGATAAAAGTCTTGGAAAGATCAGAAATCCAGGGCCCATAACTAAACATAGGAAAAGCAATAAACAGCAAACCAGTAGCCAATATCAAACTAAATGGAGAGAACCCTGAAGCAATCACACTAAAATCAGGAATTAGACAAGGTTGCCCACTCTCTTCCTTCTTATTCAATATAGTATTTGAAGTTCTAGCCAGAGCAACTAGACAACAAGAGGAGGTCAAAGGGATACAAATTGGAAAGGAAGAAGTAAAAATACTACTATTTACAGATGATATGATAATATACTTAAGTGACCCCAAAAATTTGACCAGAGAACTCCTAATCCTGATAAACAATCTCAGCAAAGTGGCTGAATATAAAATTAACTGAAACAAATCAGCAGCCTTCCTCTGCTCAAAAGATAAACAGGCTGAGAAAGAAATTAGGGAAATGACACCCCTCACAATAGTCATACAATATAAAAAAATACCGTGGTGAAACTCTAACCAAGCAAGTGAGAGATCTGTATGACAAAAACTTCAGGTCTCTGAAGAAAGAATCAAAGATCTCAGAAGATAAAAAGACCTCCCTTGCTCATGGATTGGCAGGATTAATATAGTAAAAATGGCCATCTTGCCAAAAGCAATCTACAGATTCAATGCAATCCCTATCAAAATTCCAACTCAAACCTTCATAGACTTAGAAAGAGCAATTAGCAAGTTCATTTGGAATAACAAAAACCCCAGGATAGCTAAAACTATCCTCAACAATAAAAGAAATTCTAGGGGAATCACCATGCCTGACCTCAAGCAGTATTACAGAGTAATAGTGATAAAAACTGAATGGTGTTGGTACAGAGACAGGCAGGTAAATCAGTGGAATAGAATTGAAGACCTAGAAGTGAACCCATACACCTATCATCGCTTGATCTTTGACAAAGGGGCTAAAACCATTCAGTAGAAAAAAGACAGCATTTTTAATAAATGGTGCTGGTTGAAGTGGAGGACAGCATATAGAAGAATGCAAATTGACCCATTCTTATTGACTTGTACAAAGCTCAAGTCCAAGTGTATCAAGAACCTCCACATAAAAGCAGATACACTCAAACTAATAGAAGAGAAAGTGGGGAAGTGTCTTGAACACATGGGCACAGGGAAATATTTCCTAAACAGAACACCAATAGCTTATACTCTAAAATCATGAGTCGACAAATGGGACCTCATAAAATTGCAAAGCTTCTGTAAGGCAAAAGACACTGTCATTAGGACAAAATGGCAACCAACAGATTAGGAAAAGATCTTTACCAATCCTACATATATAGAGGGCTCATATCCAATATATAGAAAGAACTCAAGAAGTTAGACTGCAGAGAATCAAGTAACCCTATTAAAAAATGGGATACAGAGCTAAACAAAGAATTCTTAACTGAGGAATATCCAATAGCTGAGAAGCACCTAAAGATATGTTCAACATCCTTAGTCATCAGGAAAATGCAAATAAAAACAACCCTGAGATTCAACCTCATACCAGTCAGAATGGCTAAGATCAAAGACTCAACTGACAGCAGATGCTGGCAGAGATATGGAGAAAGAGGAACACTCCTCCATTGTTGGTGTGATTGCAAACTGGTACAACCACTCTGGAAATCAGTTTGGAGTTTCCTTAGAAAAATGGACATAGTACTACCTGAGGACCGAGACATACCACTCCTGGGCATATACCTAACAGATGCTCCAAAATACAACAAAGACAAATGCTCCACTATATTCATAGGGGCCTTAGTATAGCCAGAAGCTGCAAAGAACCCAGATGTCCTTCAACAGACAAATAGATACAGAAAACGTGGTACATTTACACAATATAGTACTACTCAGCTATTAAAAGCAATGACTTGGGCTGGAGAGATGGCTCACTGGCTAAGAGCACTGACTGCTCTTCCAGAGGTCCTGAGTTCAAATCCCAGCAACCACATGGTGGCTCACAACCATCTATAATGAGGTCTGATGCCCTCTTCGGGTGTGTCTGAAGACAGCTACAGTGTACTTAGATATAATAAATAAATAAATCTTTTAAAAAAAGCATCTGAAGACGGCTACAGTGTACTTATATATAATAAATAAATCTTAAAAAAAAAGCAATGACTTTATGAAACTCTTAGGCAAATGGATGGAACTAGAAAATATCATCCTGAGTGAGGTAGCCCAATCACAAAAAAATACACACATGGTATGAACTCAGATAAGTGGGCATTATCCCAAAAGCTCAAATTATCCAAGATACAATCTACAGACCACATGAAGTTCAAGAAAAAGGATGGCCAAAGTGTGGATGCTTCAGTCCTTCTTAAAAGGGGAAACAAAAGTATTCATAGGAGGAGATATGGAGATAAAGTTTGGAGCAGAGACTGAAGGAATGGCCATTCAGAACCTGCCCCACCTAGAGATCCAGCCCATACACATACAGCCAGCAAACCCAGACAATATTGCTGAAGCCAAGAAGTACATGTCAGGAGCCTGATATAGTTGTCTCCTGAAAGGCTCTGCAAGAGCCAGAGAAATAGAGGCAGATGCTCACAGCCAACCATTGGACTGAGAATGGGGTCCCCAAAAGAGGAGTTAGAGAAAGGACTGAGGTAAGTGAGGGCATTTGCAACCCCATAGGAAGAACAACAATATCAACCAAACTAAACTCCCAGGGACTAAACCACCAACCAAAGAGTATTCATGGAGTGACCCATGGCTCTATCCGCATATGTAGCAGAGGATGGGCCTTGTTGGGTGTCAATGGAGGAGAGGCCCTTGGTCCTATGAAGGCTAGATGCTCCAGTGTATGGAAATGCCAGGGCAAGGAGGCAGGCTGGAGTTGGTGAGTGAGGGAGCACCCTCATGGAGGCAGGGGTTGGGGGATGGGATGGGGGATTTCTGGATGGGAAACTGGGAAATGGGATAATATTTGAAATGTAAATAAAAAAATCCAATAGAAATATCCAATAAAATTTTTAAAAAGCAAAAAATGAATATATTCAATAAAATTTTAAAAAAAAGAAAAAGGGGATTGTAAGATAATGGTAATAAAACCATTCTGAAATTTCTGCAAATACTCACATTAAGATGATGAAGCAATTAGGAACTCAAATAGGTAATAATTTTAACAACTAAGGAAAAGGCACAAGTCCCAAAGTACCAGTAAGTGGCCAAGTCAATCTTAGCCTCAAGATACCAACATTTATGAGTATGTAAAATAATGTTCCAACTTAATCTAGACTTACATTTTGAAACTATGTCCCCAACAAGTGTGATCTATATGTATTTATCTACATAAAATCCAGACTCCTTTTACAGAATCTTTTTCTTCTTGTGAATGATCCCCTAAAACTAACTTCATATTTTATTCTTCTTCATGAAGACATACCAGTTGGCTAGAAAATTAAAAGGTATCTAATGGTTTTAAAGATTTTTTTAATGACAGCATCATTGTCCTGAAGAAAGGTGATGTTGCTGGCATACACTTTTAATCCCAGCACTCAGGAGGCAGAGGCAGGTAGGCCAGCCTGGTCTATAAATTGAGGTCCAGGAGGGCCACAGTTGTTAAACAGAAAGATCCTATCTTGAAAAACAAAGAAAACAAAAAAACAGAAAAAAAGTCATATCAAGATGTATTTTCTTTCTAATGGTTAACAAAGTTGAGATTTTGGGCTGGAGAGATGGCTCAGTGGTAAAGAGCACTGGCTGCTCTTCCGGCAGACCAGGGTCAATTCCCTGCACCTACATGGCAGTTCACAACTATCTGTAAACTCTAGCTTCAAGAGATGCAACACCCTCATACATACAGGGAAAACACCAATGCACAAATCATTTTTAATTAAAGTTTTTTTAGGAGTTGAGTATTAATATCTCAAAGCTTTGATGAACTTCCTTATCAGAAATAACACAGCCACATGAGCTGAGGCAGAAGTTGAGCAAGCAGAGCTCATCAGACAAGCATACATACATTAGGATAGCAATAAAATTCAACAGAAAATAAAATGCAAGTGATAGTGGAGAAAACCTGGAATTTGAGGTGAATCAAGGACAATGTATCAATGTATCCACACACACAGCCATCACACACATGACTTAGCAAGCACATATACTTAAGCAAATGGATTAGTGAGCACAACTCCCTCTAGACTCTTCTACTGCTCAACAAGCATGTACAGTACCCAGGTTAGAGCTGCCCTATTACATCCAAGCTCTGACCTGTACTGGCTGATTCTCTTGTCTACTTTCTATGCCATTTGCAGTCTACATTCCCCTCCATTCAAACTTCCTATCCCCTGTCTCAGCTTCTTTAAATACCTTCAGAATACAAGGGCTCTCTGGAGGTCCTCAGGTCTGTAGATTGCATTACCTTCAAGTCAGGAGACAGAGAGGGAACAGAAATAGAGAAACAATAAGATTCTAGACAGGTTGAAAACTTCAGATTTCATAGAGGATAGGACTAGGAATTCCAAGAGCCCACCCTCTGTTCAAGTCCAAAACCTTTAGGGCAGAGGTCTTGATAGACTGCAGGCTCTTAATGAGACTCTGGATTATAGATTCAACACGGGGCATAGGAGACAACTGGCCATTGTCATCAAAGACCAGCTGTGATACAAGAAAGGGGTTTTGCCTTGGGGCCTGTAAAAGAAGGATCAGGAGTGGTTGTAGGGCCAGATGAAAGTGTACACCCCCACCCCCATGTAGTCCGTTTTCTGATTACCTTCCCACCCACCCACCACCTCACTTGCAGATTATTGGCTATAAAGGAAGTTATTTCATCTTCTAAGATGGAAACAAGGTTCTGACAAATCATGTAGTCAATCAGACGAGCAAACATTCCCAGCTTTGACAACCATGTTTCTGCCTGCTTCAGCTTCTTCTCCAGATGCCTGCACAGCGTCCTCTGAAGATATATGGAGCCTTGGCTTTTCCTGATCCTGTTCCAGTTCTGCACTCGCTCCTGTAGGCCCTGTTGCATTTGATATGTATCTTCATGAATCTTTTAGAGTAGAAAGGAGAAACACACTGAAGACAGAGGATGAGAAGTGAAGCAGCTACTTACTGGTCCCTGCAAACAAAGAGGCCTTTGTGTCTAGAACCTAGAACCTAGACATGCATGTGCAAGGCTCCCTTTTTTAGTAGAGATTGACTCCAAACACTTTTAAATTACTTGAGAAGACACATAAGAGGATTTATATTTAGAGGACACATGTGGTAATATAACAGAACAGGCCTACCTAAGAAAAGATCACAGGATAAGGCAGCTGACCTTGGTGATACATACCTGTAATCCCAACATTTGCAAGATATAGGCAAGAAAATCAAGATAAGGATCAGTCTGAATTATGAGACTATGCCTCAAGACAGACAAACAAATCCCAGGTTGGAACTTATTGGAAAAAGTTGAGTATAGGGACATAGAGAGTGTCACAAGGCAAAGGGTAGATAAACATTGCATGACCAAAGCCAGCAATGATTGCAGGATTTGGACTCTAACCATTAGGTCTGGATTAATGGAGCCTTCTGAGAAATATAGTGTCACCTTATATTCTATTACAAGCTTTATGGGAACTGACATAGACTTTCAATTGAAGGAAAGTTGGTATGAGAGTCTCTTTATGGGTTCTTCTCAGTCTAGAAAGATTTTAAACTGATGAAGACAGAGTTTTCAAGTCTTTGTGTTGTCTTGTTGGGGGACCTAAGAGAGATACAGGAAAGCTCTGTTTGGCCACACCAAACTGATGGTCTTTGACTCTCATCCTGTGCCGTGCTCTACTGAACCCATAATTAGAGCTGACTGGTGTCTGTACATTAGATTTCTATTCTGTAGGAACTCAGGTCTCAGTATTCTGAGAATCAGTTGATCCCTGAGCAAACGCATCCTCAAAACTAGGAAATTGTCATTTTCCTTGCTTTATTGATACCCTAAAGGCTTAGTATTTCACACTTCGTAGCCCTTCATAGTCTGGTACAGTGGTTCTCACCCTTCCTATTGCTGGGACCCTTTGATGCAGTTCCTCATATTGTGGTTGCATCGACTCCACAACTGTAATTCTTCTACTGTTATAAATCATAATATAAATATCTGACATGCAGCCCCTATCGGGGTTTTGACCCATGGGTTGAGAGCGGCTGGTATAGTACATTGTCCTTATCTAAAAAACTGTAAAACCTACCCTTTCTTCTGCAAGATCCTTGAGGAGGGAGTCTCCAGAATACCTTTTGGGTTTTTTTTTTCCTTTTGTTTAACACATTTGGTATAAAGTTGTTCCATTGTAAATGTTTAGAGGAAGAATATAATGCCTTCCATTAAAAGGATCCCCCTAGTTTACTAATCAGCATAAAGCCATACAAATGACAATAATTACTACAGAAAAACATGATCAGTATACAGTTTTAAAATACCACTACTAGTTACAGTAACTTGGAAGTTGTAATTCTTTAAAACCCATTAAACATGATTCAACCATTCATAATTTAAAAAAACTCTTTGTGAATGAGTAATAGAGAACCACAAAAAAAACCCCACTATTTTTTAATGTTTCAAAACTATTTTAGCTCTTCATGATGCTGTTTTTAGTGAGCAGTGGAATGCACTTATTCAGCATCAATTAACACCTTGGCTTGAATAGTTTGGTGTGCAACTGTCAGAATGACTGAGTTCACATCTCCCATCCCTGCCTCCAGAAGGTGCTGGCCAGCAGGGAAAGGTTTCATTCTGTTCTGTGCAACAGCAGACAAGTGGCTCTATGCATTTAATGCTTGTCTTTTTGTTTCTTAAATGACATTTTTGGTACTAAAGTTTAAAATTCAACGTGGAAGCATACACTGATATTTTATAATTTATAATTTTCATAGTTTCTTTAGAACACTTGCTTTAGCACATATAAGTTTCTGGGTTCGATGTTCAGCACCAGGAAGGAAAAAAATATATATAAGAAGCCCTTTTCTAGCTTGAAATAATAAAAAAAATCTGCCTCATATTCTAAAAGATTTCTTTTCATTTCAAGCTGATATCTTTTATCCAGAGTGAGTAGTAGTGGAGTGATAATTAGTAAAAAAGGCTCAAGAATCTAATGCACAGAATCCTGGGTAAGAGAAAGTAACAAATACAAAACTTGAAAAGACCCATGATCCTGAAAACAGGGTAGAAACATTAGGAAATATTACAGCTGTTGAGATAGCTGTAATAACAGTATAAAGCTGGGGTCTGGCTAATAGCACTGGCCACTCCTCCAAAAGACCCATGTTCAATTCTCAGCACCCACACGGCAGTTCCCAACCTTCAGTAACTCCTATCCCAATGGCTCTGACACCCTCACACCAATGCACATAAAAAATTAAATAAATTATTTACTTAAAAAAAGTGTAAAGCTGGGTGTGGTAATGTGCACTTTTAATGCCAAGATTTAGTAGGCAGAGGCACGAGGATCTTTGGGGGTTAGAGACAATCAAGTCTACATATTGAATTCCAGGACAGTCAGGGCTACATAGAGAGACCCTTCTCAAAATTAAAAAAAGAAAAAGAAAAAAGAAAGGAAGGAAAGAAAAAAGAAAGAGAAAGTACAATAAGTAATCAGGTTATTTTGTATAAAAATAACCATCTAATTCCAAACAATATGGGAACGCAAAGAAGCAGACCAGCCAGAGCTACCTTGAAGGGCAGAAAAGGTATAAGATTTGCAGTACCAGATATAAAGCCTCATCAGAAAGCTGTAATAATGAAGTCAGTGTGATCCTGAAAAAGACATGGGTAGATTAATGAGTGCTACAGATTTTAGAGACAGACACTTAACAGATAAAACCATATGAGAAATACGGGGGAGAGAGATGTAAAGCTCCTGTCTCACAAACGTGAGGATCTGAGTTCACATTCCAGCATCCAGGTTAAGGAGTGGAATCTAACTCTAGACCTGGGGTTGAGGTCAGTTGGATCCCAAGACCTCACTGGTCAGCAAATCTACACAACTGATGAGTATCAGGTTCAGTGAGAGAGAGACTATGTCTCAAAAATAAAAATGGTGAAGTGTGATTGAGGGCCATACCTGACATCAACCTCAACCTCTGGCCTACACACACACACACACACACACACACACACACACAAATATGTAAATGCATACACCCATACAAATACACCAAAAGTATTAAATGGAAAAAGACTCAATTGAAAATAATATTAATTTTGACTCTTACCTCACCTCATATACAAAAGCTTCAGATTATAAACCTAAATCTAAAGATGAAGTAATACAATTACTATAGGAAAACATAAGACTATCTCTAAGACTTAAAGTAAGTAGAGATATTTTAGAACAGAACCCAAAAGACTTGATAGCACTGCAAAAACATTAAGAAAGTAAAATTTGGGGCTGGAGAGAAGGCTCAGCAGATAAGAGATGGCTGCTTTTCCAGAGGACCCAGGTTCAATTCTCAGTACCTACATGATAGCTCACAATCAATTGTAATTCCAGTTCTAGGCAATCCTATGTCCACTTCTAGCCTCTCTTGGCACCAGGCACAAATGTTATGCCCAGACACATATATGTAAGGAAAATACACATATACATAAAAATAAAAATATAAATATAAATAATAAATAAAATAAAAAATAAAAATAAAATAAAAATATCTGTGGGTGGTAGACTAAGAGGAGGGGGCCTAATATTGGGATGTAAAGTGAATAAATAATGGGAAAAAAGGAAAATCCAAACTTAAGGAAAATTCTGTTTCACAAAAGACACCATGAAAACATTTAAAAAATAAACTACAAACTTGTTGTCTTACGACTGATATAGAATTTACATTTACAATGCCTAATAACATTGCAGGAGGAGGAAAAACATTAAAACACACACTAGTGAACACAAGATTCTGGCACCGGATGTGTAGAGGTTTTATCATGTAAACACGTCTTTAGCAAACCAAAAGTGTATATCCCAAAGTTTAACCCTGATCCACCTGCAAGCAGCCTTGGCACCCTCTAACGAAAGGCACAGACCACAGGACTGTCTTCCACAGCAGGTGGTCATAGTCCATTTGTTCCGCTTTAATGGATTACTTGGAATTAGGTAATTTATAGAGAACAGAAATTTATTTTCTCACAGTTGTGGAGCCTGGGAACAGATTTCTTTCTACATCCTTCAGATAACAGGAAAACTATGCTAAGGGGGACGTGGAAGGATTAAGAAGGAGAGGGAGGCAGAGGCAGAACCTTCATGGCCATATTACCTTCCAAAGGCTCCATTTCCTAATCCTGTCGTAATGGCACCTGGTTTAAATACTAAACGAAAAGGTAATAGATCACAGACAAGAGACAAACCCCAGACAAGACAACCCAGACTATTAGACAGAGATGGGGACTTCAGATACAAGGTAGTCAATCAGGGAAGATTTCGTCACTGTATGCATCTACTAGCCATTGAGGCTTGTCACAGGCTCAAAGATAATGCCAGAAGCATAAAAGGTTAGGATTCCTGTTCTTAATTTTCTTAATGCTCTAATTTACTCATGTTAGCACAAACACCAGACAAAACAGACACTGTTAACACACTTTGTCCTCCCTGGTCTTAGGCCAGGAACAACCCTTAAGAGAAAGAGTCCCAGAGTTTGCTCACTTGTTATTTATTGATCCATCTATTGCAGAATAGAAACTATTATTGTTAAGCAGAAAAATTTGTCTAATCCAACAGCAGGGGTCCGAACCAAGAGAAGGATGGAATTCTGGAGAGCCTGCAGTTGGAGAAGAGGCTCACTCACAGTAAATGGAACTTCTTACCAGTTGAAGAATGGATGCACAGAGATTGAGAAAGTGACAGAGCACTCGCAGAGCCCTGTGGTTCTCTTTGGCTATGGCCTTCTTCAGGTCCCTCAGCACATAGCTCTTATCTGGCTCCTTGGGTAGCCAGGACACAGAACGAAACTCCTGAAGAAGCCTAGAATCAAGAAATAAGTTAGTGAGAGCAGCAATCCCTTTTTCGACACCTTTGAGCTCTTCCCAACCCAGTTCAATGCCAACTGAGCTAAGACTAATATTCTCAGGGGCCAACAGCAGCTTCTTAAGATCAGAAGGTTGCCAGATGAGGAATCATTTGGAAAAGCCTCGTAGGATGCACATATGCTTATATCTAGTGACTTCTCTTTCAATAGAGGCTCAGATAAGTCCTGAGATGTGAAAAGACAAGTGGCTTCTTCCTGCGAATAAGCTGAACTGAAGGTCCTAAAAAGTCAAGGTTGACAGACACGTTTTAGGATCACAGGTGATTAAACCACAGTTTCTCTAGAGTTGACTGTCCTCAAGGAAGCTGCTCCTATTCTCCACCCTCTCTGTTCCCAGCTTTTGAGATTCCTTGAAAAATATGAACAATCCCCAATAAAAAGGCAGGATGTTTAAGACGAAAATGAGTATATGGTATCTATTCTGGACCCCCCTCCCAAAAGTCACTCAATATGATATGTTATTTCTATAATCTCATTTAGCTCTCATTATTAGCATTGTGTTGCTGAAACCCTTACAGGAGTTTGCGGACCATTAACTTAGCTCAAAGAGTAAATTCTCTTTCTAGTTTTCAGGATCTAGATTCAGACATATCAATCCACCCAAGATTTACACCATCAACAGGTATGGTGGCTACAATCTTCAATGTTAGGAGTTTGAGGCAAGAAGTTCAAAGCTAGCCTTTGTCTGGGAAGTAAATTATAGGCCAACCTGTCTCAGAAACAAAGTAAAACAATCAGAAAAACAAAACAGAAAACAAAAACCATTTTGATGACTAGGCAAGTATGGAGGATGGTAACAGCCTAAAGAAGAGGTTGCAATCTGATGGCCAATGTACCAAATTCAGACTGAAAAGTTCATAGTGTGTATTACCCAAGTTGTTTTCTGACACACACGCACACACACAAACAACTAAAATACTATATTTAATTTTTCAAAGTTTAAATTTTACCATGAAATGTAGATTTCCAGGAAATCCTAAAACATAAAGTGAGCTGATCATATTAGACCTATATTCTAAAATGTCAGTGAGTTAGAACTGAGAAGTGACTGTCTTTTACAGATGCAATCTTCAGGCTGCAGTGCCACCATCCCTAATGCCTTACATCTGATCACACTATATTCTTGCAATTTCTCCAGTTTAGGCTCCCTGGGCATTTGAGCTTGCAGCTCCTATCACAGAATATACCTGAAGCATCATGAAGGAAATGCAAAGAAACGACTCATAAAATAATAATCAACTTTCAAAAAAGTGTGGGTATGTTTGAGAGAGAAACAAGGAGAATTAAAGAATGTTTAGGGGTTGGGGATTTGGCTGAGTGGTAGAGCACTTGTCTAGCAAGCAAAAGGCCCTGGGTTCAGTCCTCAGATCCAGAAAAAAAAAAGAATTTTTAGACTCAAAACCTAAGTTTGACCCATAGGTTTGGCAATTAATTGTGTTATATTTAGGACAAGTTGGTATAAAAGAACATGTAATTACATGGAGGTACATTCAGAATACTGGTTATATGTATACATGTAACATATGATCATAGTTTATATATGCAATAGGACTAGTTATAAAAATAAAATATGTTCTTAGTGATTATTTGTGGATGACAAAATTAGGGAGTTTTTCTTTGTGCTTCTTTTGTATCCTAAAATTTTAGGAATGGAGATGGTATGCCTTTTGTCCAGATAATTTTTTTGTAGTTGTTGATGCAACATTTTGAAGACAGGAGATGTAGCTCAGTAGTGGAGCACTTGCCTAGTATGTTGAAGGCACTAGATTCAGTCCCTGGCACTGCAGTATACACATATGTGCAGCAGAAAAACAAAAACAAACCCTCAAACAACCAAAAACATGATAGGGTCTGTTATGCAGCACTGATCTCCCTACCTTAACCTTCTAAGAAGTGGGACTACAAGCATGTCCCAGCATACCCAGCATTTAACATTTAAAATTCCATGGCAGTTGTGTTTGTAATACCTCACCTGTTAATGTGGAGCATCCCAGCTCCAAAATGAGGAATAGCCAACAGCAGATGAGTCTTCAGGAAAGTCTGGATCCGATGCAGCCCACGAAACCTCACATTTTTCTTCCAACTACAAGTTAGAGGTGAGTGATGATATGCTTCTGTATTTCCTTCATCCATTGATCCACCCAAGACTACTATGCCATCACCTACCAGGTCAATGCCTTTCGTAAGAGGCAGTTCTTAAAGAATGGGATGCGCTGGAGCTCGTGCCAGAGAGCAGTGTCTCGGTGCCAAGTGGCTAGTGACATTGTTTCACTGCCTTCCACAGGATGTATATGCAGGATCCCAAAGGGAGAGAAAATGTAGTGTTCAGGATTCACCTTGTTCGGTGGCACCACCACCAGCTTGTAAGGGCTGTTTTTAATTACAAGACAACAAAACCCAAGTCTGATTAGTGAGAACCAAAGAACTTATATGCACATATCCTGAGGAGACCAGAGGAGGACAGGAGAAGAGAAAAAGGAGATAGAAAGGTAGGCAGAAGAAAGTAGAAAAGGGGAAGACAACAGATTAATATTCACACTAGAATGATTGAACAAATATCAATTATAAAGATAAAATTAAAAATCCTTCCATGGTGGGGGCTGGAGAGATGGCTCAGCGGTTAAGAGCACCGACTGCTCTTCCAGAGGTCCTGAGTTCAATTCCCAGCAACCACATGGTGGCTCACAACCATCTGTAAAGAGATCCGATGCCCTCTTCTGGTGTGTCTGAAGACAGCTACAGTGTACTTATATATAATAAATGAATAAATCTTTTAAAAAAATTGAAAAAAAATCCTTCCATGGTGATACTTGGATTTTTAAGACACATGGACATTTGGAAATGTTGAATTGTATGTGGGGTGGGGGTGGGAGTGTTTTAATAGTAGCTATCAGAGCCTGTGAAGGAGGTCGGTGAGGGAAGGATGAAAAGAAGAACTTAGGGCTGGGTTGTTCCTTGGTGGTAGAGCATTCACCTAGCGTTTGTGAGTTCCTGAGGTCCAACCAAGAAAAAAAGATTTGGATATAATGGGAGAAAGTGAATGGATGCAACAGATGTGGAATCCAGAGGCTTGTTTTTAGTCTCAGAAGCAAAAAAAAAAAAAAAAGAAGATGAAAAGAAGATAGAAGATAAGCAACACTCCATGAGCAAACTTGAGCCTCGGGACCACAGGTAAGACCAACTTTTCTGCTGCAGGTGACCTGCCTGGTGAACTCAGGACACACAGAGGCAAAATTCCTCTAGGACCAGACACGGACCCAAACCCACGGATCCCTGCCCGCAGCAGCTCTCTGCTCCCAAACCCCGTGGGAGAGAGCCCTCACCGCCTGGTCAGGTGGGCACTCCTGAGACTGCAGAGCGGAAGAGACCACCAACACTGCCCACCCCTGCCCACATCCCTGGCCCAAGAGGAAACTGTATACGGCCTCTGGGTCCCCGTAGAGGAGGGCCCAGGAGCAGCAGGTCCGCTGCATCTGAGACACTGCCGGAACCTGAAGGGACCGACCCGATAAACAGTTCTCTGCACCCAAATCCCGTGGGAGGGAGAGCTAAACTTTCAGAGAGGCAGACACACCTGGGAAACCAGAAGAGACTGCACTCTGCACACATTATTGATTCCAGAGGAAAACACCAAACGCCATCTGGAATCCTGGTGCACGGAAGCTCCCAGAAAGGGCGGTGCAGATCTTCCTGGTTGCTGCGGCCACGGAGAGCTCATAAGCAACACCCCATGAGCAAACTTGAGCCTCGGGACCACAGGTAAGAGCAACTTTTATGCTGCAAGCGACCTGCCTGGTGAACTCAAGACACAGGCCCACAGGAACAGCTGAAGACCTGTAGAGAGGGAAAACTACACGCCCGAAAGCAGAACACTCTGTCCCGATAACTGGCTGAAAGGAAACAGGAAAACAGGTCTACAGCACTCCTGACACACAGGCTTATAGGACAGTCTAGCCACTGTCAGAAATGGCAGAACAAAGTAACACTAGAGATAATCTGGTGGCGAGAGGCAAGCGCAGGAACCCAAGCAACAGAAACCAAGACTACATGGCATCGTCAGAGCCCAATTCTCCCACCAAAACCAACACGGAATATCCAAACACCAGAAAAGCAAGATCTAGTTGTTTCAAAATCATATTTGATCATGATGCTGGAGGACTTCAAGAAAGACGTGAAGCACTCCCTTAGAGAACAAGTAGAAGCCTACAGAGAGGAATCACAAAAATCCCTAAAAGAATTCCAGGAAAACATAAATAAACAAGTAGAAGCCCATAGAGAGGAGTCACAAAAATCCCTGAAAGAATTCCAGGAAAACACAATCAAACAGTTGAAGGAATTAAAAATGGAAATAGAAGTAATCAAGAAAGAACACATGGAAACAACCCTGGATATAGAAAACAAAAAGAAGAGACAAGGAGCTGTAGATAAGAGCTTCACCAACAGAATACAAGAGATGGAAGAGAGAATCTCAGGAGCAGAAGATTCCATAGAAATCATCGACTCAACTGTCAAAGATAATGTAAAGTGGAAAAAGCTACTGGTCCAAAACATACAGGAAATCCAGGACTCAATGAGAAGATCAAACCTAAGGATAATAGGTATAGAAGAGAGTGAAGACTCCCAGCTCAAAGGACCAGTAAATAACTTCAACAAAATCATAGAAGAAAACTTCCCTAACCTAAAGAAAGAGATACCCATAAGCATACAAGAAGCCTACAGAACTCCAAATAGATTGGACCAGAAAAGAAACACCTCCCATCACATAATAGTCAAAACACCAAACGCACAAAATAAAGAAAGAATATTAAAAGCAGTAAGGGAAAAAGGTCAAGTAACATATAAAGGCAGACCTATCAGAATCACACCAGACTTTTCGCCAGAGACTATGAAAGCCAGAAGATCCTGGACAGATGTCATACAGACCCTAAGAGAACACAAATGCCAGCCCAGGTTACTGTATCCTGCAAAACTCTCAATTAACATAAAAGGAGACACTAAGATATTCCATGACAAAACCAAATTTACACAATATCTTTCTATAAATCCAGCACTACAAAGGATAATAAATGGTAAAGCCCAACATAAGGAGGCAAGCTACACCATAGAAGAAGCAAGAAACTAATCGTCTTGGCAACAAAACAAGGAGAAGAAAAGCACACAAACATAACCTCACATCCAAATATGAATATAACAGGAAGCAATAATCACTATTCCTTAATATCTCTCAACATCAATGGTCTCAACTCCCCAATAAAAAGACATAGATTAACAAACTGGATATGCAACGAGGACCCTGCATTCTGCTGCCTACAGGAAACACACCTCAGAGACAAAGACAGACAACCTCAGAGTGAAAGGCTGGAAAACAACTTTCCAAGCAAATGGTCAGAAGAAGCAAGCTGGAGTAGCCATTCTAATATCAAATAAAATCAATTTTCAACTAAAAGTCATCAAAAAAGATAAGGAAGGACACTTCATATTCATTAAAGGAAAAATCCACCAAGATGAACTCTCAATCCTAAATATCTATGCCCCAAATACAAGGGCACCTACATATGTAAAAGAAACCTTACTAAAGCTCAAAACACACATTACACCTCACACAATAATAGTAGGAGATTTCAACACCCCACTCTCATCAATGGACAGATCATGGAAACAGAAATTAAACAGAGACGTAGACAGATTAAGAGAAGTCATGAGCCAAATGGACTTAACAGATATTTATAGAACATTCTACCCTAAAGCAAAAGGATATACCTTCTTCTCAACTCCTCATGGTACTCCAAAATTGACCATATAATTGGTCAAAAAACGGGCCTCAACAGGTACAGAAAGATAGAAATAATCCCATGCGTGCTATCGGACAACCACGGCCTAAAACTGGTCTTCAATAACAATAAGGGAAGAATGCCCACATATACGTGGAAATTGAACAATGCTCTACTCAATGATAACCTGGTCAAGGAAGAAATAAAGAAAGAAATTAAAGACTTTTTAGAATTTAATGAAAATGAAGGTACAACATACCCAAACTTATGGGACACAATGAAAGCTGTGCTAAAAGGAAAACTCATAGCGCTGAGTGCCTGCAGAAAGAAACAGGAAAGAGCATATGTCAGCAGCTTGACAGCACACCTAAAAGCTCTCGAACAAAAAGAAGCAAATACATCCAGGAGGAGTAGAAGGCAGGAAATAATCAAACTCAGAGCTGAAATCAACCAAGTAGAAACAAAAAGGACCATAGAAAGAATCAACAGAACCAAAAGTTGGTTCTTTGAGAAAATCAACAAGATAGATAAACCCTTAGCCAGGCTAATGAGAGGACACAGAGAGTCTGTCCAAATTAACAAAATCAGAAATGAAAAGGGAGACATAACTACAGATTCAGAGGAAATTCAAAAAATCATCAGATCTTACTATAAAAGCCTATATTCAACAACACTTGAAAATCTGCAGGAAACGGACAATTTCCTAGACATATACCAGGTACCGAAGTTAAATCAGGAACAGATAAACCAGTTAAACAACCCCATAACTCCTAAGGAAATAGAAGCAGTCATTAAAGGTCTCCCAACCAAAAAGAGCCCAGGTCCAGATGGGTTTAGTGCAGAATTCTATCAGACCTTCATAGAAGACCTCATACCAATATTATCCAAACTATTCCACAAAATTGAAACAGAAGGAGCACTACCGAATTCCTTCTATGAAGCCACAATTACTCTTATACCTAAACCACACAAAGACCCAACAAAGAAAGAGAACTTCAGACCAATTTCCCTTATGAATATCGACGCAAAAATACTCAATAAAATTCTGGCAAACCGAATTCAAGAGCACATCAAAACAATCATCCACCATGATCAAGTAGGCTTCATCCCAGTAGGCATGCAGGGAATGGTTTAATATACGGAAAACCATCAATGTGATCCATTATATAAACAAACTGAAAGATCAAAACCACATGATCATTTCATTAGATGCTGAGAAAGCATTTGACAAAATTCAACACCCCTTCATGATAAAAGTCCTGGAAAGAATAGGAATTCGGGGCCCATACCTAAACATAGTAAAAGCCATATACAGCAAACCAGTTGCTAACATTAAACTAAATGGAGAGAAACTTGAAGCAATCCCACTAAAATCAGGGACAAGACAAGGCTGCCCACTCTCTCCCTACTTATTCAATATACTTCTTGAAGTTCTAGCCAGAGGAATCAGAGAACAAAAGGAGGTCAAGGGGATACAGATCGGAAAAGAGGAAGTCAAAATATCACTATTTGCAGATGATATGATAGTATATTTAAGTGATTCCAAAAGTTCCACCAGAGAACTACTAAAGCTGATAAACAACTTCAGCAAAGTGGCTGGGTATAAAATTAACTCAAATAAATCAGTAGCCTTCCTCTACACAAAAGAGAAACAAGCTGAGAAAGAAATTAGTGAAATGACACCCTTCATAATAGACCCAAACAATATAAAGTACCTCGGTGTGACTTTAACCAAGCAAGTAAAAGATCTGTACAATAAGAACTTCAAGACTCTGAAGAAAGAAATTGAAGAAGACCTCAGAAGATGGAAAGATCTCCCATGCTCATGGATTGGCAGGATTAATATAGTAAAAATGGCCATTCTACCAAAAGCGATCTACAGATTCAATGCAATCCCCATCAAAATACCAATCCAATTCTTCAAAGAGTTAGAACAATTTGCAAATTCATCTGGAATAACAAAAAACCCAGGATAGCTAAAACTATCCTCAACAATAAAAGGACTTCAGGGGGAATCACTATCCCTGAACTCAAGCAGTATTACAGAGCAATAGTGATAAAAACTGCATGGTATTGGTACAGAGACAGACAGATAGACCAATGGAACAGAATTGAAGACCCAGAAATGAACCCACACACCTATGGGCACTTGATTTTTGACAAAGGAGCCAAAACCATCAAATGGAAAAAAGATAGCATTTTCAGCAAATGGTGTTGGTTCAACTGGAGGTCAACATGTAGAAGAATGCAGATCGATCCATGCTTATCACCCTGTACAAAGCTTAAGTCCAAGTGAATAAAGGACCTACACATCAAACCAGATACACTCAAACTAATAGAAGAAAAACTAGGGAAGCATCTGGAACAAATGGGCACTGGAAAAAATTTCCTGAACAAAACACCAATGGCTTATGCTCTAAGATCAAGAATGGACAAATGGGATCTCATAAAACTGCAAAGCTTCTGTAAGGCAAAGGACACTGTGGTTAGGACAAAACGGCAACCAACAGATTGGGAAAAGATCTTTACCAATCCTACAACAGATAGAGGCCTTATATCCAAAATATACAAAGAATTCAAGAAGTTAGACCGCAGGGAGACAAATAACCCTATCAAAAAATGGGGTTCAGAGCTAAACAAAGAATTCACAGCTAAGGAATGCCGAATGGCTGCGAAACACCTAAAGAAATGTTCAACATCTTTAGTCACAAGGGAAATGCAAATCAAAACAACCCTGAGATTTCACCTCACACCAGTGAGAATGGCTAAGATCAAAAGCTCAGGTGACAACAGCAGATGCTGGCGAGGATGTGGAGAAAGAGGAACACTGCTCCATTGTTGGTGGGATTGCAGACTGGTACAATCATTCTGGAAATCAGTCTGGAAGTTCCTCAGAAAATTGGACATTGAACTGCCTGAGGATCCAGCTATACCTCTCTTGGGCATATACCCAAATGATGCCCCAACATATAACAAAGACACGTGCTCCACTATGTTCATCGCAGCCTTATTTATAATAGCCAGAAGCTGGAAAGAACCCAGATGCCCTTCAACAGAGGAATGGATACAGAAAATGTGGTACATCTACACAATGGAATATTACTCAGCTATCAAAAACAATGACTTTATGAAATTCGTAGGCAAATGGTTGGAACTGGAAAATATCATCCTGAGTGAGGTAACCCAATCACAGAAAAACACACATGGTATGCACTCATTGATAAGTGGCTATTAGCCCAAATGCTTGAATTACCTTAGATGCCTAGAACAAATGAAACTCAAGACAGATGATCAAAATGTGAATGCTTCACTCCTTCTTTAAAAGGGGGCAGGGAATAGAGAGGCAAAGATTAAAACAGACACAGAAGGAACACCCATTCAGAGCCCATACATGTGGCCCATACATTTACAGCCATTCAATTAGACAAGATGGATGAAGCAAAGAAGTGCAGACCGACAGGAGCCGAATGTAGATCGCTCCTGAGAGACACAGCCAGAATACAGCAAATACAGAGGCGAATGCCAGCAGCAAACCACTGAACTGAGAATAGGACCCCCGTTGAAGGAATCCGAGAAAGAACTGGAAGAGCTTGAAGGAGCTGGAGACCCCTTATGAACAACAATGCCAAGCAACCAGAGCTTCCAGGGACTAAGCCACTACCCAAAGACTATACATGGACTGACCCTGGACTCTGACCTCATAGGTAGCAATGAATATTCTAGTAAGATCACCAGTGGAAGGGGAAGCCCTTGGTGCTGCTAAGACTGAACCCCCAGTGAACGTGATTGTTGGGGGGAGGGCAGCAATGGGGGGAGAATGGGGAGGGGAACACCCATAAAGAAGGGGAGCGGGAAGGATTAGGGGGATGTTTGCCCGGAAACCGGGAAAGGGAATAACACTCGAAATGTAAATAAGAAATGCTCAAGTTAATAAAAAAAAAAAAAAGAAGATAGAAGTCCAGGGAAAGAACATTTTAGTTCAGTCTAAAATGCTTTTGGAAGACCATGTTTCCCTAACATTGAGATTTCGACATGTAATTCTTGCATTGGAGTTGGATAAGGTCAGCATTAAATGTGCTTCTAAGACTATAAATAAATGCTTTCCTCAGTGTACAAAAGAATAAAGAACAAAAGTAAGAAAGGCACAATTCAGACAAGAGCTTCTAAGAGCAAAGTGAGACAAAGAGGATCTGGAGAGTGAAGAGGAGGGCTGAGAAGGGAAGACGGCTAGAAACGATGAGGCAGGAGAGGTGTATGGACAGCAAAGCAGAAGAGGGGAATAAGCAGGGAGAGAGACAACTGGATGGTAGCATGACCAGGCGATGGAGGGAGCTGTGGCAATGCACTGGATCCAGGCCCTTACTTAAAGTGCCGATCAGAAGCCACGTTGAGATAAAGGAAATGGATCTTCTTCTGGGACCAGTCTCCCTTCAGAAGGGATTTCACCTGACTTCTCAAGATGGAAGTCCTAGGGCTTTTCCTCTTGAGGGCCTTCTCTGGAGCTTCAGAGGCAAGCTGAGGTCTGCATGACAAATCAGGGAGAAAATACAGAGCAAAGAGATCAGTGCCTGGAGGAGAGCCTTGCCATCACTAATCATGGGAAGCAGACATTAGATCAAACACCTGAGGGGCCACAGCACTAGCAGAACCTAGATGGCCTAATCTATACTCAAAGATGTGACATACTGAGCAGCTGCAGTTCATTATGCATGTTGGTCAGCTGTAGTCAACTATAGCCCAGGTATGTAAAACTCTTTTTTCTGATAAATGATTCTATTATACTGCTGTGATTACTGCAGTCAACATTATAATATTGTATAAATTAATAGGAAGGCATTATCGTATCAGCTTATAGGTTTTGATATTCAACCAAGTCCTATTAACTGCTATATCTGCAATCATAAGAGAATATCAAGTTTGAGGCCAATATGACCAACTTAGTAAAACCCTATCTCAAAATAAAAAGTACAAATAGAACTAAAAATTTGGCTCAGTAGTATAGCAGTTGCTTACCATGCATGAGGACTCAGGATTGATCCCTAGCATAACAAAAAAGGAAAATGTATTTTTTTTTTTAGTAGTGAGGTCACATATTGGTTCCTGAACAATCCCTAGTGTCCAATCTCAATTCTGGGCTCACTCTGCTTTGATCTCATAGTACAAACAACTGTTGTTCTCTGTTCCCCAAGATGTCCCACCTAGGTGTATACCCAGCCTGCCTAGCCTCAGCCTCATCACATCCTTCTTTGGTGAACAAACTGAGCTTCTCAGCTCTGAACTAACTCCCTTAGTTTCAGTTGCCTCCTCCCTGTTTGGAGGACACTGTGCCCTTTATTTTCTTCACGGGCGCTTTCTGGTGTGTATGCCATATTCCTTATTGTTCATATGATTTTCTCTTACTATAGCCTGCTGATTCCTTTAGTCTACAAATACAGATGTGTTATAGGATATTTGATCACACTGTCAACTCCAAGATTGTGTTATTTACTGAAAAAAAAATCTGTTTCTAGTTGCAGTGTGGCTTAACCCTTTATACACATTTTTAATCCCTCTGGCTGGAATATAGATACAACCTTACTACACACCTTTAATCCCAAACAATGAAGGTAAAGTTAGTTTGTAAAAGGAAGCAGCCATTTTGAAAGTGAAGTCTAATTGAGTAGCAAAGTGACAAATCAGAGAAAGATTTGACAGAATAGGATATTTCCAACTCTCAGGAAAAAAGAGAGGAGAGGAAGCTATTTAAGAGAACAGTAGAGAAGAAAGTAGGCAGTTTTACCAGGACAGTGGAACACAGACAGGTTACAGAAAGATAATAAGCTAGACATAGGTGAAGACAGAAGGAGCCAGAGAATGAGGAATAATTCAAGAGAAACCCAGAGAGGCAAGATAGAATCAGTCAGCCTGGAGAGGAGTTGGAGCCAATACAGTTGAGTTGAACCACCAGTCAGAGCTCAGAAAGAACTAGAAAGGGTGAGCTTATTCATCAGCAAGTCTCAGAGGCTGAAAATATTTTAGGCCTAGATAAGATTGTACAGAGGCTAGAAGTTTTCAGGACTATGAGTAGTTAGCAGACAGAGGCAGTAAGCCTCCCAGACAACAATTACAACAGGAGAATAAAAGATACTTTAACACAGAGTACCAATATCTCAGGATCTTAGGTGCTGTGTCTTAAGGCCTGAAAATATCCCTCTACTTTATTTACCAAGAGCCTCATCCCAATGCCAGAATTACTTCAAACTCTCGTCCTAGTGTCTTTCTGTCTTTCAAGCTGGTGGGTGTTGATGAAGAGTCAAATGGCATTCCCACTGTCTCCCATTCATTTCCAAATGCACACTACAATCTGGTTTTCTCAGGACAAAACTCAAAGCAGCAGCAAGTACTACTACTAATTGCTGCCCCACGGACACATTTTCACCTCCTAACCCACTTTATCAACCTAATCTCTATCCAAATTCTCTAGTCCTGTTGTTTGCTCTCTCTCTCTCTCTCTCTCTCTCTCTCTCTCTCTCTCTCTCTCTCTCTCCCTCCCTCCCTCCCTCCCTCCCTCCCTCCCTTCCTCCCTTTATCCCTCCGTCTCCCCTCTCCCTCTCTCCCTTCCTCCTTCCCAGTCCCATCCCACCAGGAGAGTACATAGGCAATAGCCAATAGTCTTTTGTTTTATGCTACTTACTACAATTTGTTAATTATACCTTACTTGTCCTAATGTCTCCCTTACTAACGGAAAGAACTAAGTCTATTTGACTCATTTCTTACTTCCTGGCATCTGGATAATCCAAGTAGCAATTAAGTTATTAAATGAACCAGGCTCTAGGAAGACAGTCCTGGAGAAGAGTAAACTGTATTACCTAGACCACAGAGGATGACTGCCAGCTTCATAAGGGTATGAGAACTTGATTCCTTCTTGATATATCGGCCCATAGCCATTTCTACTAAGGTCTCCCAAGAGAGAAAAGTTAGATTTGGACCTATACTGGGGGCGGGAGGAAGCTTGACTGAGAAGACTGAAGACAAATTGTTGACATTTGACACCTTCCTTCATAGTTCCAAGAACCTGCCCACTTGTCCACCATTAGGGATCTAAAAGTTCACAAAAAAGTCACAAATTGAGCCCACCATAAATTTAAGAGCAAAAATTGAGCAAGTCATGCTTGACTACAGACAAAACTAGCTTTCCTCACCCCTAGACAGTGAAATGTATCATAGACAAGCTACAAAAAAGAGACAAACAGATCAGAGTTAGAAGTTCCTATACTAAAGTTTAAAAAAAAAAAAAAAAACTCCTAGAAGGGGTCCTTTGGGCATTCTGAAATCCTAGGATTTTAGAAGCCAGATTGGGGAACTGGAAGGAATAGATCATTACTCAAGGGATCACCCATACTGTTAGATCAGGAAGTCAACTCATAAGGTCAGTGGTTTGCCTTAGTCTAGGAATATGTAACATAGACCTGTGGAGGAAGACCAGACAAGCACTCCCTAGGAGTAACCAAAGACCCATATATAATACCTAGGACCAGCACAATATACGCCCAATAAGTATTTTTTGGCCAATATAAATGACCAAGAAAATAAACCCCAAAGAAGCTTCTGGCACTATCTGAGAAGACTGGAAACTGTAAGGTCAAATCTTGTCTTCCTAACGGCTGCTATTGATTGCAGTATTCCCTTATATTTTCCTGTTGAGACATTAGCTTTGTTTTACAAGGGGGGGGGGGTGCAGCCTAGTCCAGCTCACTTTAGAGGTGGGCTAATCCTGAAGAGCCATAAGGAGCTGGCTCAAGAGGCAGTGGCCCTGCAGGCTCCTAAACTAATTATCTCTTCTACCCAAAGCCCCAAAGCATGCCACTCACTTTCTCCCAGCGGGCGCTGGTTCTGCATGCCCAATATCACTGCTTTCATACTGTACAGGGATGTCCGTAGCCAGTGCCAAGGGCAAGAGACTAAGGCTGTCCAGCCACGGGGTCTCTTCTAGGGCCACCTCAGCACCAACAATGCCCAGACAGTGCTGTAGCTCAGGCAGTGTCAATGGTCGTAGCCACGTGGCCAATTCCTTTTTTTGTTGCTGGTCCCACCGAGCCTTCACAAAAGGGCATGCTGAGCATGGGGGTCCCCGATGAAACCGTTTCATCCAGGGACTGCAGTCAACATGGGAGGAACTATGTAACAAAGAACTGTCTGGGGGGAAGGCCTTGTCTATAGCATCTAGCAGGTCCAGCTGGAGCCAGGCTTGCACCTTGGGTGCCCAGCAGTACAGCTGCTCCAGGAAGGGCAGCAACTCGAGTTGACCGGCTAGCATCTCACGGTATGGAGGCAACAGGCCCAGTACTGCATGCAAATAGTGCCAAGCTTCACAACTGCCATCCTGCAGCACAGCTGAGAACAGAGATTTAAGCTCAGACAGCAGCAGCTCCAGCATGTTCCGCTGTTCTGATTCAACCACTGCCTTAAGATGCTCCTGTTTCTCCTGACAGTCCCAGGAGTGTTCTTGTCCGCTGCAGCTACATCCAGCGAGCCCAGACTGAAGGGTATCAAACCATGGGATTTCAGGAGACAAAGGTACCTTCCTCTCTTCCAGAATAAAGCGGAGGCAGGTATTCAACTGCTGTCGAACCGATCTTGCCCACAGCTCAGGGTCCAAATGCCAATTCCAGTCTTTTGGTTTTTGGGTCTGACCTGTGTGAACCAGCAGGGTCGGGGGGTAGAGTGGGGGAGGGTAGGTTCAGGCTCTGGGCTGTGCTAGTAGGGTTAGGACAGCAAGATGGATAGAGCAGTAGGGCACCGGAAGACCAGTAGAGGGCCTTTACTAAGTTCCTCACTGTCAAGGACTAACACTGATCCAAGAGGGAGCCCTACCTACCCAAGGTCACCTCCCCACCCTCCATGGCCTTGTCTCACCTGGCCTGCAGGACACAGAAGGCATAGGAAGGGTAGGGGGACTGCTCTGTGGATGAGGTTTCATCGCGCAGCGTTCCCTGTGGTGAATGAACTTAAGACTCAGTCCCAGTCACTTAACGCAGAGACCAATATACGCTTGCAAAATCTTTGGAAAAACTGTGTTCATATCAGGAAACCTTCGGAGGGAGGCTGGCAACCGCCTTGAAAAGGAGACATAAAGGGGTGTTACTCAGAGGCAGCTCCAGTCACCTGAAGCCTTTGCCAAAGACTGAGAAGATCCAGAGTGCAAAGCCGGCTGCTGGGTAGAGATGCAGTTTAGGACACCTAGAGGAAAGAAGTGGCAGAAGACAGCTCCAGGAGCGCCAGTAGGAAGGACTCCCCCCCCCCCGCGCCCCCCAAGCACTGGAAGACCTGAGCAACCGAGGGTAAGGGTGGCAGATCCCAAGCCAGAGCAGAGGGCTCAGCTGCACCTGCTCCCAGTTGTTAGAACCGTTACCGAATCCTGGAGGCCTCAAGCTGGAGCCAGGAGAGTTCAACAGGCATGTGGGCGGGGCCTAGGGTCGGGCCCTAGTTCACACTAGCTAGTTGTTTCTAGCCTGATACTCCAAAGGCCCAAAGAGAATCTGGCTGGGCGGGAGAATGAATGACAAAATTGATCTGGGGAACTAACAGCATCAGGGAGCGTCCTCTAGAAAGCAAGTGTAATCCTCGGTAGTCACCAGTCACTGATTCTTTCCTCCCCTCCCTTGACAGCATATCTTTCTGTCCCACCTCAACTCCCAACAAAAAACCCAAGTAAGAAAAAAACGTGTATCTCTCTCAACAAGCTACACGTCAAGTTGGGACTGAGACTCTGGGAGTGGCTAAATTATTAAAAAATAGAAACCCTACCTCTGTTATATATTTTACTCTAACCAGTGGAGATTTTTGATATGCCAGACAGTAAAAAGAGTACGCTTGAGGGAAGGGGCCAGTAGGGTGTCTGACTTCAGATATTTCAACTTTTAAGTCTGAGATACCAGATATCACAGGTGAGAGGCATAGTTCAGTGGTAGGGCACTTGCCTCACATGCTCAAAGCCCTGGGTTTAGTCTCCAGTCTGGAAAGAAATGCTGGCTTTGAAGTCATGATTCTCCTGCCTCAACCTCCTAAAGGAAAGGATTATGCTTATGTCTCCAACTAGAAGTTTCGTATTTGCTTTCACTTTATTCACATTCAAGTCCAAGTATTCCCAGGACCATGGCATAGTGTTCTGCCTTCCCTAAGGCTAAGGAAATAGTCTTTGCCTTCAGGGTTCAAGAAAGTCCACCGTCACATCTGCCTAGGCCCATTACAACTATGAGATGAAGAGAAGAAATCACCCTTTACTAAGGGCACAATCTGGCAGTTGCCTGTGTCACTCATTCACTTGGCCTGACCTAGGCAAAAATACAACTTCCACATATAATCTTTTATTCAGTGGTTGTGGTGGCTTGAATGAGAATGGCCCCATAGGTTCCTATATCTGAATGTTTGGTCCCTTGCTGGAGCCGTTTGGAAAGGATTAAGAGGTATAACCTTGTTGGTTCATCTTAAGTATTGTATACGAGAGGAAACACTTTTCTCCACATTGTTCTCAAAATTGTATTTCAAGTTTCTGCTCAGACATCCCCTTATAGAGAATCCTTTAATTTCCCAGAAGTCAGCACTACCATGTCCTGACCCTCTTTACCCCAAACTTAATTGACTCCATACTCTCTTGCTATCTCATATACTCGTTTGCTGTTTACCCTGATTAAAAATGTAAGCTCCAGAGTGGCAGAGATTCTAATTGTTCTTATTGCCTCTTACTCTGTCCCTAGTCCTTGGTTCTAAGTACTATGAATAAAATGTATCAATGTATAACAATATTAATTAGAAAGACCGGTTCTGGTATCAGACTGCCTAAAATGAAATCTTGATTTTAACACTTGGCTTATTTTTTTTTGAAAATGAAAATAGTGTCTACTTCCTAGGGCAGTTATGAGATTAAAAGATGTTGTGTGTATAAAATATTTAGTCTCACAAAATAGACACTTGATATAATTGACACGAATGAGACATAACAGGGTTCAGTGTGGGAATGAATAAGGGCATAGGTAACCAACTCTTCTTGTGGGGAATCCACAAGTTGCAGATCAAAAGGTTTAGGCTTTAACACAACAGTTTTCCAGACAGACCAAAATAAATGGGTATTGTTTAGTAATTCCTCATGAGTCTTCAATTTTGCCCAAAATCTGATGATGTTTATATCATCGGCTAATTCCCTTTTCTGCATAAGACTTTCAGACTTTCTATATTCACTCATCACCATTTCTTTTGTTTTGTTCTCTATTCTCAAATAATAACATCACTACCTGTTTGTTTGAGACAGGGTTTCTCTGTATAACAGCTCTGGCTGTCCTGGAACTCAACTCTGTAGACCAGGCTGACCACAAGCTCACCTTTTTTTGTTTTTTTTTTTTTTTTAAAAGGCAGGGTTCTCCAGAGGGATATGTGTGTCTTTGTGTATGTGTAAGAAGAGGGCGGGGTTGAATTTGTTTCACACATGTGGAGGTTAGTGAAGCATCTTGAAGCAGAATTTTGACCTCTACACCTACATGGTGTGTATATATATATATACATATATATACATATATACATATATATATATATATATATAGAGAGAGAGAGAGAGAGATAATAAATATAAATGTAACTAAAAAAATTTGAAATCCCTTCTTCAGGAGATTGGAGAGATGGCTCAGTAGTGAAGAACACTTGCTGCCCTTTCAGAGGATCAGAGTTGGATTCCTACCGCCCATATCAGCTTACATTTTCACGTAACTTCAGCACCAAGGGATCTGGCTTCCAAGGGCACCACGTACATGTGTGCTTACATGTATGCATGCATGCACACATGCACACAAATGCAAAAAAATTACTTCTTAAGGTAGGATCTTGTTCTCATAAACAGGTAAATTTGTACTAGGGAATTTTCCATGGCAACATACACTTCTATTTTAAATAAGTTATGCTTACATTTCCTATAAGAATCTATACACATTAAATTCCAAAAGAACAACTACTACACCCATCATTTTTTTTAATCTACAGAAAAGCAAAGACAGAGTTCAGAATCAGAAAAACATACTCAAGAACCACAAATAACATATCCTTTTTATTGGAAGCATAAGACAATAAAAAAATTTAAGAGGCTTAAAGATGAGTAAGGTATGTAGGACCTGTTCAAACAAAGCTCCAGTTGTGACGCTGAGTCTGATGTCACAAAAGCCAATAAGCAAATGAATGCTATAGTTATAGTTTGTATCAGAGTTGGCTAGTCTGGGAAATGAATTGGTAGATCTTTCTAAGGTTTCGTCTCCCTTAGAAACAGAACCCCTAATTTAGTTGGGCAAATGACTGGTAAGAACAGAGATTATAGTTTCTGCCTCCCTTATAATAAGATCAAGTACATAAGAATTTTTAAGATGTAGCATCCAGTATGTGTCTTTAACAAATGGCTGAATTCTGTTCCTTGAATGGTTTATGTGAAGAGAGTTCTACTTTAGGTCACAGGATGAGGGGATACCCCAGACAACCATCAGAAAACCTGGGAGCAGCCTAAATTTCAGATGATTGTGAAGCCACCACACCAGCTTTAGCCTAGGTTTTTTACTTAAATAAAAACTTGGTACACTGCTGTTTTTGACTCTGCTATCATTAACTGAGCTGGGTTCCAACTAATCAAAAGGGATCTGGATGGTGACAAAAGGCTGTTATGAGACAGCTGCTATCATCTGTATTGTGAACATTTGAAAGATCAATTAAGGTGCTGATAATAAAAAAAATATTTATGGGACTGCAGAGAGGCTCAGTGGTCAAGAGCACTGGCTGCTCTTTCAGAGGACCCAGGTTCAATTCCCAGCACCGACATGGAAGTTCCCAAGTGCAACTGCAATTCCAGGGCATATGATACCCTGACACAGACATACACATAAACAAAACAATGCACAACACAAACAAAACAATGCACATAAAGAATAAAAAGGAATTACTGAAAAAACATTTTAAAAAGAAATATTTATACAGATTATTAGACCTACAAATTGAAAGCAAAAACTGCTGTAAATGGGCCTTTGGATGGTGACTGATCATACAGTGTTAGAAGATACTATATTCAATGAGTTTTGGGATTAAAAACGCATGTCCAGTTGGCCTGGGAGCTTGTCCTATAGTCCTAGCATTCCAGAGACTAGGATAGTGTTGTATTATAATTTCCTCTAACCAAACATTACATCTTGGAGGGAAGCTCCTTAAGATAAAGATGTAGAATATTCTAAAGACAGTTAAAATACCCAATCCTGCAGGGAATCTCCTTAAAACTCAGGAAGTAACTCAAAAGCTTTAAAAGTTCCTGCATCTGACCAGATGCATTAGGCCCCTCCCTCTCTGAGCACACATATGCAGTACGGACTGCAGAGAGATAAGATAAGCTCAAACAAGATAAGTTGCCTTGGAACAGATACTCTCCAATTTGCCAAGCTGCCTGCAGAATATGCAGTGAGCCTGAGGTTCTAGCTTTTGTGAACTGTCATCCTTGCTGGGTTGGGCTTTTGATGATGTGTTAAGAGTCACTTCTGGTCCTATAAATAGCTCCTTATATATACGCCTATAAGTAATCCCAATAAATTCATTAGTTCAACAAGTTAGACTACAATAGTATCCTTAGTCTGTGGTCAATTTTCTACCGTGGATGAGTTTGCATCTCTAAAGTCCAATACCAGCCTAGGCAATATAGGGAGAGCTTGTCTCAAAAACAAAATATCAAAACTCTAAATTATTGGCAAAAGGTTATAGTTGCAGATTAGTTTCTATATCATCTGATAAAGCAAACTTTCTCTCGCTTTTTCCGTTGTTAATAAGTTGAACAAGAAGGAAGCTAAAAGCTATGTACTACTTGCTTTGATGAGGATACAATGTGAGTTATATAGACATGGATTCTGTCCCCGAGGTACAAACCATTAAATGTTTGCAACCTTAATGTATTTAAGTTGTGTGTAACCCAACACACAAAGAACTCTGGGAAAATGTCTTTAAGGAAATGGCAATTGGATTAGGAAGTTTAGTAGGTAAAGTAAGGATTTCTCCCCTGCATCAGAAATAAACAAGTACAAAGACCCTTAGAACAGTATGAAGGAACCAAAGGTCGGTGTGGCTAGAGAACAGAGAAAGTAAAGCATGATTCAACTCAATTCAATAGGGAAAGTTATTGTTAGATAAAGCTGAAGATACGGGGCTGGAGATGGCTCAGGGGTTAAGAGCACCGGCTGCTCTTCCAGAGGTCCCGAGTTCAATTCCCAGCAACCACATGGTGGCTCACAACCATCTGTAATAGGGTCTGATGCTTTCTTCTGGTATGTCTGAAGACAGCAACAGTGTACTTATATATAATAAATAAATATTAAAAAAAAAAGCTGAAGACAGGTAAAACTGGATTATACATAGTCCTATAAATCGTGACTAAAACTCTAGGTTTTGGGTAGAACACTTGTGTAGCATATACAAAGCCCTGGTTTCAATCCTCAGCACTAAAAAAAGTAATTCTTTTAATCATAATCCTTTTAAGCATACTTACTTCCTGGCTGATGAGTAGATAGCTTAAATGAGGTGCAAAAGTAGGCATAGGGAGATGCAAAAGTCCCACTGGGAGATCACAGATGAAGAGAAACAGAACCAAGGGATATTCAGAAATGTAGGTAGGGTGATGGAATCTGGCAATTAAGCAAGAGGATCAGAAGGATATACTTATGTTTCTAGCTTCTGCCACTAGATGAATACCAGGCATAAAAGGAAAAGTTTATAAGAAAAAAAAACATTTAGGGTTAAGCTGTTTTTAAATATCTATAACTTCTTTTATCTTATGTGCATTGGTATTTTGCCTGCTACGTGGGTGCTGGTAATTGAACCTGGATCCTCTGGAAGAGCAGCCAAGGTTCTTAACCCTGTGCCATCTCTCCAGTCCAAGATGTTCTTGAGACAAATGAAGATGTCAAGTAGCTTAAACCTCTGGAGTCATCAGTACCTAAAACCCAAAGTGGGAGAATTAAACCATCCCAGAAAAATCCAAGAGAAAAAGAGCATGATCTAGTGAAGACTATGAAGAGGGTGAGCCCAGTACAAAAGTTAGGGCACGATAATTAGAAGGATAGGAGTAAAACCTAAGAATGAAATCAAGACACTGAGAGAATGTCAATGAGGCACTAACTATAAATAGTATCAAATGCCATTGAGAGATGAAGTATGTATAGGACCAGAAAATAACCACCAGGCGGTCTTGTAAGCACTCTTTCAATAGAGTAAGGGCTACAGAACTTAAACTATGCTTGTCTGGAGATTGGGAATGGATAATGACTTGCAAGGTAGACACAACTGTGTTTGAGATACATCTGTAAAGTAGTAAAAATAGGATGGTAACTGGAAACTCGGTATAACTGTTTAACAGTGGAGTCCTTAGCATATTTAGAAACTGATGACAATAAGCAAGAGGAAATTGGAAGTACTCAAGTAGGAAATGAATTAGGACTCCAAGTCCAAGAATGGGCACTGGCACGGGCCGAGAGGGTTTCCTACTATTTAGAAGGGCAAGGGAATGATGTGGATGGGTTAGTCAGCAGTAGCATAGTAGAGATTACCTATAGAGAGCTTTTACTTTCAGTTCAGTACTGAGTTCAGTAAAGTTCTGAACTCAGAATGTCAGGACTACCACCTCTGCCCTCCAATGTTTGTGGCAAGACTATGTCGAAATTTACAACTGGTGTAGGTATGTAGGTCAAAGGTAGAGCCCTTGCTTATTAGCATGTCCAAAAACCTGAATTCGACTTCCTGAAACCCTCTCCCTCAAAAACAAAACCAACAAAACCAACAAAACCACAAACACCATCACCATCACCACCACAAAACCCAACCAAACAACCAACAAAAGTATGCCTGCCAGGTGGTGATTACTCAGGAGGTTGAGGCAGGGGGATCTCTGTGAGCTCAAGGCCAGCCTGATCTAGAGTTGAGTTTCAGGACAGCCAAAGTTACAGAGAAACTGTCTCAAAAACAAAACAAAAAATTTCTATATGCTGTGCTTGAGAACACTGCCCTGCTCTTACTATTCCAATGGTTATCACTTTATGACAAGACCTGAAAATGATTAGCAACCACAGAAAGGGAAGAAACTGGAGACTGAAAGAAGAAAAAGGACCAACAAGCCAGATCAAGGCACATTTGCTTTTGCATTGAAGGCAAAGTGCAGATAATGCTGGATGTAAGAACTCTCTAGACTGAGTGGGCGTGGCATAGGTGTAACCTCAGCACTTGGAAGTAAAAGCCAGCGAATTTGAATCCAAGGTGTGAGACTGCATAGTGAGACCACCTCAAAACAAAATGAGACAAACAAAACAAAACAGTTCAGATAGTTCAGAGCGGGCTTTAGGCACATATGTTTCCTAGTCTTTTTCCAGCAATTACTAATTATGTGTGACATGGGAAGAGAGGAAACACAGACAACTCACAGCACATGTTTATTGAAGGGATACATACAGATGCTGATGTAGAGCTCTCTCAGCAGTCACACAATATCCTGGGTCTCCACCTTCCTGGTTTGGGGAATTAAGTTCACAAGCTGCTCTACTCACGTTTGTACTTGTCAAGGAGTGAAATTAATCATGTACACAGGTCACTCTGTAGGGAAGCTTCTGGTCAGCAATTTTTATATTCCTAAAGAATTATCTAGCAACCAGTTGTAGCCCATGTCTGTAATTCCAGTACCTGGGAGGCTGAGACAGGAGGATCGTATTGAAGACCAATGTGCCCACAGCAAAACCACCTAAAAGGAAAAGAAAAAAAAAAGAAAAAAAAAAAAAGAAAAGAAAGAAAAGAAAAAAGTTGTGACACGCCAGAATCTGCTTTTCAAGAACTGTTTAAGACAGGGCCCTCCTGTTTTCGTGCTTCTTTACCTGTCTAATGAAAAATACCTCCTAGTTTTGCAATTAAAAAGAGTATGATAAATTTATACAAAACAACTCAACAGACATCATTTAGAGTAGTCTGCTGTAGTGCAAAGACTATCAGGCTTGATGTCCCAGCTCACTTTATTGATAAGAGTCTTGATATAACAGCGCAGAACGCTTTCAAACTCACAATGCTTGGCCTGTTAGTGCTATGACTGCAGGCACATATAACAAGCCTTGGAACATGATTAGCCTTTCAATATGGAGTCAGCTGGGATTTTCAATTTTTTGGCTGGCCAACAATTGGGAGGTAGAGACAGGAGGATCAGGAGTTCAAGGTCATTTTTAGTTACCATTTCCAGGTCAGTCTTGGGTACATGAGACCATAACTCAAAGTAAATAAATAAAATAAATAAATAAATAAACGCAAATTTCTGACCTGTAGGTGGGGGGAGGGCAGAGAATCTGCTCTGTGAATGGTTGGTTTTCACTGTGAATTTGATTCCTTTGTAAAAAAAAAAAAAAAAAAATGAAAGCTGGCCACCTGTTGCAATGGTGGAGGGGATGGGATGGGATTTCAGGAAGCAGTGAAGGGGAAGTGGGTAGCTTAGTTGTTTAGAGTTCACACCAGGCAAGCACAAGTGCCTGAGTCTAATCTTCTGGGAAACAGTAATAGGTGCAGACCCCATGCTGTTGCCCTGCAGGCTGTATTATCCTCGAAGCCCCAGAAGCCCCATGTGGTGGTGCATGCCATATCCTCCTTCCTTTCCCCATCTCCACATTAGGAGTGAAGTCATGGAAATGGCAGCTGCCAGGAAAGGACTCCTCCGGAGTATAGACGTGAATCCCACAAAAGGGGGTGGGGGAATAATGAAACAAGAATAGAGAAGCTGGCAACAGGGTAGTTAGAGTACTGGAAGGTAGAGAACTGAAACTAGGGGACTAGACAGGCAGTGAAACACTGAGGAAGCACCGGGTGGAGGGTCACAGATGGTATTTAACCATCTCTCCCTAATACCATCTCCCTTTCCCTCAGGTTTCTCTTGAGGTTTGACTAATGTTGTCTTCCTGACTGACTGAAGACAAGAAAGTCCTTCTTTGTTTAAAGTCTTTATTTCTAATTTCACAAAAGCAGGAAATACTAAGAGAGTAAATTGGGGAAATGGTCAACATTCCTAAATTCTTAGAGGCTTGTCTTTGTTCTGTTGTCACTGATCTCCTAGGAAGCAGTGACTAAAACCTAAGGGGGCACTGTTTTCTTCCTGCTTTTGTTGTTTGATATTACCTTCTTCCCCTAGATCTACAGCAATTCTTTTGTCTGACAGCTGAGAATAAAAACTAGTTAAGAGCCAATGTATATTCA